>NC_090789.1:5066696-5319196 GCF_040054535.1 Antennarius striatus | reverse complement strand
GGCGTTTCAAGTAGTGACTAATAATGGTCTGACTCATTCACCACAGTGGAATAAATTTTCCTGAATGGCGGGATTATATTTGTTGTGATGAGTTCAAACAGGACTATCGAGGGTGTTCTTCAGCTGACTTTCAAAACACACATCTGTAACAGCAAAGGAATTTTTTTTTTTTAAATTCTTTGTTCTATTTGACAAATCTTGAGCACAGCTAGGAGCCAAATTTGCAAAATGAGATGTTTTGTGGCTGTGAGGAATTTGTTTTTTTGGGGGGGAGAATCTGCATTTTGACAAAAAAAAAAAAAAACAATCTCTGGTGGAATATAATCTGTATGATTCCAAAATATTGAAGTTCTGGTGGAAATACTTGTGTTGAAAGTGCTGACCGGCTTCATGTCTAGACTATTAAACCATTCAACAGGTGGGCCCATCCCAAACGTGACGCACAACTCCCAAAAGCTCCATGAATCCATTCGATAAATGTGTGTATCGTATTGATCAGTGTGTTTGTGTGTCTGAATGTGTCTGCGAACATGAATAAGTGAGTCACTTTTATCGTCTCCATCCATCTGCATGACGACCTCCATATCAAGAGAACGTCTGACTACAGCAACCTCACATGCTGATAGGCAGAGAGAGGAGACAGGTGATTGGCTGAGCTGTCGGTGTATCAGCAGAGTGTACAGCAAGGTGCAAACAAAAGGTACTTTGACAGCACACACACACACACACACACACACAAACTTGGAAGTACACTTGCGAATCCAAACTCACACAAATACACACACACACACTCACACAGACACACATTTTTGAAACGGGATGCGGTGCGTTTGGTGCGCTGACCCTGCCAGTGAGGACAGGAGGAACATCAACGGAGCTACAAGGCCGTTGCTATGACAACTAGTCCCGCTCACACAGGTAGGGAAGCACAATGGGTTTAAGCTGTTATGTGCGCTCGCATTCTCTTTATCTCTCACGCACACGCAAAAAACAAAAAAACACACACAAAAAAAAACGCGCGCAGACACTGACGCACAGGGTCATGCACTCAAGACAAGTTTGACAGACAACAGCTGTCCGCCAGAAGAGAGGCCGCTCCCCGCATCCTGCCCTCCGTTCAGACGCGTGGAATTATTCATCATGTCCAAGTGGACCCACCAACAAGAGGAAGCCAAGAGTGAGACAGACAGACAGGCAGGCAGACAGACAGACAGGCAGACAGACAGACAGGCAGACAGACAGAGCGTCACTCTGCATACTAACGGCACCTGCAGCCTGTGCACGTCTCCGAGGGGCCCTTAAATAACGAACTGTCACTGCCCAGACATCGACATTGAATTCCCCCCCCCCTCCTTCTCCTCCCCTTTGGCTTCTCGTGTACTCTTTCTTCCTTTTTACCCCCCACCCTCCAACCCCACCCCCACCTCATTACTCCCCCCCCCCCCCTCACACGCAGTCTAGAGCTGATAATCACCGCCACGTCTCTGATGTCACTGCAGGACGTCCTGCTGCTGCGTCCTGACAACTCCAGGGGGGCTTTGGCGGGATGGAAACCCCAGCGGCGAGACGGATGACCCCCCCACCCCCACCCCCCACCCCCACCCACCCCAAAACGGACCCTCTCCGTCCCGTGTTTATATGTGAAGTAAACATCCGTCCATCATCACCGGGGAAGGGGGGGGGGGGCCCCCAGTCCAACCTCTGTTATGTGTCACCGGTATATGTAAATACAGTATTAGAGAAATCCCACTAAACTGACCCACGGAATAAACGCGAGTGTGCGTCCATGTGTGTGTGTGTGTGTGTGTGTGTGTGTGTGTGTGTGTGTGTGTGTGTGTGTGTGTGTGTACCTGAGAGGTGGAACTGTTTGTACCGGATCGGAGTCATTAGACAAACAGGTGAGGAAAATAAAAAAAATTGTAAATACTTTTTAGAAGCAGGTGGAGACGCACCGGGTTCACTGAGTGCGGGTCCAAACTATCCAGGACGCGTGATGTCCGTGTGTGCGTTTGAGCATCACAATTAACAGATGTCACCGCACACACACCACCCCAAAGTACAGCCCGGTTGACCCTCCAGCAGCTGGAATGCGGAGCTCCGTTTATTCCGCGGCACCGACGAGGTTAACGTGGAAAAAAAAAAAAAAAAAAAACTCCCCCCCCCTCAAAAAAAGACGAACAGCCAGAGGTGCGCAGCACAGCTGGCGGAGCGGACAGTACGCAACAAAAAAAAAAAAAAAAAGAATTTTTTTTTGCGGTGTTGTGTACTCAAGACGCTTCCACGCACACTCACCGCGGGGCTGGTGCTTGGAGACGTTGCCGTGTCAACGCGTGGCGGCTGTCGATGATGACGGTCGCTCGGCTCCACTCCACGCCCGGGTCACGGAGCTGTTGTTGCCTTGACGGCTGCAGCCGTCAGCCTGCAGCATTCCCCCCTCATCTGGTGCTCCCCGCGTCGGAGGGAGACAGTCCTCCCACATCAGTGGTTGTACGTCGTCTCCTCCCGTCGTGGCGCGCCACCGTCTCTCCTGTGGCTCCAATGGAAAGGGGGGTGGAGGTGGTGGTGGGGGGGGTTGGGAGGGGAAAAAAAAAAACGCTCCTCACGTCAAATCTGCACCCAGAAAGATGTGAAAAACACAAAAGGAAGGGAAACAATATAAAAGAACGGGGAGGGGGGACGTTGTTTCACAGTCTTTTGCAGAATTAAGGGGCTGACATAACTGCGGTCGAGCCCCGCACGCTGGGCTCGGCGATACGCGCGGGACTCCCCGATATGCGGGAGGCGAAAATCGATCGTGCGCCCGTGCGTCTCCCTGCCTCTGCAATTCCAGCTGTCCGTCTCCAGTGCGCCCCAGTCCCCGCTATGCCTCCTCCAACGTGCCTGACTGTCAAACCCATCCGGGCACCCGTCGCTGGCCTCACTTTACATCCGTGGAACTGTGGGAAAAGTAGTTCACTGAAGAGCGAGAAGGAACGCGCGTCAACGCGAACAGGAGCGAGACGGACGACACTGGGAGTGGGAGTGGGAGTGGGAGTGGGAGTGGGAGAAATTAGGTGACACGACTAGTTAGGACTCATTCATTTCTGTAGGCTCTAAAAGATTGTCACGTAAAGACACGTTACTGGAATAATTGGTCTTTACTGCATGTGCAGTGTTGTAATTTGTATTTCACAGAAGACTACTGGGGGCAAGGTTGCCCAGCAACATTTTTTACACAGTTTTCTGACAATAAAATTATTCTTAAATCTTAAATTATTTAAGATTATTATATAAGATTTATTATTTAAGATTTATTATTATTAATATTCTTAAATACTCAATATGGTTTATTGACGATTTAGTAGTGTTTATTGTATTAAATATAACTGTTATTTACATTAGCAGTAGAGAACAATAATTTAAAACACAGTAAGGTAGCATTAAAGTAACTATTTTACTACTGTTAGATTGATCAAGTTTTATATTCTACACAACACTTATATATTGATTATCTAAAAAGGTCCAGAGCTACTTTCAAGATAAAAACATTTGGAGATACCATGTACTGACGTTTACTTCCTGGACTCCCATCATTCCCAATATCACAGCCTAGTTCTGTAAGTTATTCGAAACCACAGACTGTCTGTAAATTTTACCCAGAAGGCATCACTTCTTACAGTATTACACCATTTTAATATGAAACACTATGTTTGTAAGAATTTTTACTTATTTTTCCCCCAGTAGTTTGTTCGCTATGCCATGTTACTGAATGTTTGGTGTAATTGTAGATTACTATTCAAAATGCTGGAAGCACAAAATATATGAAGTGGAAATATTTACATACAGGAGACCTAGAAACGTAATAAATACAATAAAAATTTAAAGAGATACTGAAAAAAGGTCATCTCCGCATGTTTGCACCGTTTAAGATTTAAGTGGAAGTGTCCAAACAAATCAGCATAAATGTTTAATTATTATTAAAATGCTCAAAATAAGACTTGAACCAAGAAAAAGATATTTTATCTTTATTAAAATAACATGACAGGGTTTACATTCGCCGTATAACACCCATTGCTTTTTCCCGTTTATGTGTCATAGTTCACCCTCCAATGGATGAAAACTGTATACATGTAATTAGAAAGAGAAAATGTTGTGATGCATCAGATATGAGTTAAATTAAAACAACAAGAGGCAGCTCTTACTAAATTGTCATGCAAATGAACAAACAAAAGACATTCCAAGTCATCCCTCAGACTACTAACAGTATCAAAGGTATTTAAATCTTTTTTATAAATTCATTTCAAGACTTTAAGGCACATTTTGGCGAACACACTGTCACAATTTCCCATTTTTAAGGGATGGGCAATGACCAGTAGAAATAATCTTTTGAGGTTTGAAAAAGGGTCATGTTACTGGGAGTGTGTGTGTGTGTGTGTGTGTGTGTGTGTGTGTGTGTGCGCGCGCGCATACATAATCGACTCAGTCACCACACACTGTCACAAGCTCATTCTTTTGAAGACAATATTTCTGACACCTGTTGCTCTCTCCGTCATTTCCGTGTCGTCCTGCTAAACTGCTTTTCTATTCTTGGACACACAGAATTCAAAAGAACCAGAACATAATAATGGCAGCTGAGAAGATCATGTACCAACTCCACTTCCCCCCACCTCAACACAACCATCTACATCTTCTTTCAGTTCCTTGTTGTCATGGTTACAGAGTAAAGCAACATTACTGCAAGACCTGACCAGCAGAGCTCCGACTGGAACATGGTTGACTGCTCTGTGCTGAACAGGCTGCAGCGATCAATGTCAAAAATGAATGAAACTGTCTTTAAACAACTAAACAATGCTATGATATGTATTTCAATGTGTGTGTGTGTGTCTGTGTGTGATTATGTGTGGAACAATTACATGCCTATCAGTGTATTAGCATGTGTATATCCATGTCTGCCCATTCATGTATCTGTGTGTCCGTTTATTTGTCCGCGTCCGTGCCACACGTGTGGTCACAGGTTTTCTCCAGGCTGGTACTGCGGCTCTGTGGCGGTGAAGTAATCCTCCAGGAAGGACTGCAGGTACTCAAAAGTGTGCCTCTCGTCGGCCTCCCGCCTCCAGCACTGCAGCATCAGTTCATGGAGCGAGGCGGGGCAGCCCGGGGCGCAGGGCATCCTATAGCCCCTCTCAACCTGTTCCAACACCTCACGGTTGTTCATACCTGAAGGGGTGGAGGAAGGATGGGATGAAAAGGTTGGAAACATAAAACAAATAAAAACTACAACAGCAATTTATAGGATGATGAATAAAAAAAGGAGGAAAAATAAGATCCTTCGGAATGATCAAGTGTTGGAAGTCATAACATAATACAAAGGTGACAAAATAAAGCAATTTAAATAATCTAGGAGACATTTTGATGTGGCTTTAAGAGCAATTTCCTATTTATTTACTGCATTATGAAAACACTTTAAGACTCAAAAAATTCTCATCAAGAATTATTGCTTTAAAGCACACAGAAAACGAGTTTATATGTTGCTTTGTTTGAATTTAAAACAGTCACTCACTAACAAAGCCGTGGATATTATGCATTTATTCTGCCTATTTATTTTTAGGTATCAGAATAAATAGTTCATAAGCTTGTCTGTTCTTTGTTGTGATTTATTCATTGCTGTTATTTGACCAATTTCCCATTATCCGTCTGATTTTTATCTGTTTTATTTTCATGTTGCAGCTATTTTGTTTATGACACGTGTGAAATAGATTTAAAGCCCCTGTGAAATAAAGTTATCACATTACATAACTTTAAAAACACTCCAAAAATGAATCCATACATTTGATAAAATTGTATGAGAATACAAATAACTGCAGATAAATGACATTAAGAATTTACTCTTTAAGTACCGTGTGAACAAGACACTAGTCCTAGTTTTACTGCAGTTTATTCTGATTGAAAATGTAAAAAAAAACCTCTCTAATCTGGTGGATTTTCACCGTCAAAGGATGATTAAAGCTTCACTGCATCAGATGTCATCCATACCTGGGTACGGCACCCGTCCTTTAGTGATGAGTTCAGTCAGCAGGATGCCAAAGCTCCACACGTCTGACTTTATAGTAAAGCGCCCATACAGCGCAGCTTCTGGAGCCGTCCACTTGATGGGAAACTTCGCCCCTGAAACCATGGCAACACAGTGAAGATGCATAATCATATAATTAGGATAGGTTATCTATTAAAACATAGGCTGGCGGCAGAGGCAGACACTTTCATCACTGAGCCAGAAGCCTGTCTTCCCCTCCTTCTTCTCACACACACACACACACACACAGACACACACACACACACACACACTGATACCTTGTCTGGCTGTGTATTCATTGTCCTCGATGAGCCGAGCCAGACCAAAGTCAGCGATCTTGCACACCAGATTGTCTCCGACAAGAATGTTTGCTGCTCGCAAGTCACGATGGATATAGTTCATCCTCTCGATGTACGCCATTCCAGCTGCGATCTGCAGTGGACACAAACACAGGAGGCGCTCAGACGGATGATGAAAATGCGTCTCCTGAAGGTCTTGCCGGGCGTCTGTGTTGAACTCACCTGGGCGGCCATGTCCACCAGCTGAGGCAGCTTCAGATTCTGTCCCTCGCCATCTTTTAAGAAGTCCAACAAGCTTCCTGAAAAAAAAACCAAACAGGATGAAGCGACACCTGAGGAAAATCTTCTCCCGTCTTTTGCACGAATACGTCTTGATGCGTCTTTTTCATGAATATTTTTGATGAATATCAAAGAATGCTGTTTGAATAGATTGGATACTAAGTAGTAAATATTTCTGTCTGTCTATCTGTTTTCAAAATTGGTTGAAAGTGAATGAGTGTCTCATCCGGAATCTGAATTTTTAAGGACTTCAATACAAGATGGCACATTTGCAATGGAAGAAAGAAAGAAATCTACTCCATCAATGATTACCTCCACCATGGAGGATGCACTGGTTTATTTGGACTATGCAGTGTCAAACTGGTGGTAGAATGGGGCACAACTCAGACCTTCAATGTGGTCCACATCCAGGAGATGTGGACCACATCCAAAAACTACAGAATTGATTTTCCCTAATGATCACAGGCAAGGAAAGCTACATAAAAATGAATGAATGGATGTCTACATCTATTGTGCGTTATTCTATCTGCGATTTCTTTCTTAAAGTGATCGCATTTTAGTTTCAGCTTCCCTTTTTTTGGGGGAGTTTCCAACCAGCGACAGAAATTCATATTATATCCACAGTACGTCACACGGCCGTGACAGTTCGCTCAGCGGGATACCTTGGCTCATGAACTCCGTGATAATGTAGATGGGCTCCTCAGAAACCACGGCGTAGAGCTGCACCAGCTTGTCATGGCGGAGCCTCTTCATGATCTGAGCCTCCTCAAGGAAAGCCTCGGGGGACATCGTCCCCGGCTTCAGAGTCTTTACCGCTACCTTGGTGGTACCGTTCCACATGCCTGGCATACAGACAAGGGGATGTTAATGCACACATCGTACATGGACACATAGAGACGTGGCATGCAGAAACACCAGTTTTCTGACACACTGATGATGTGATGTCTGTATATGCATGTGCGTAATATAAAAACTAGCAAATGAATGAAATGTGGCTAAAACACAAAGAACAAAACAGGACATGAGCACACAGACAGCAACAACATCCAAAAAGTGGTCAAACCTTTGGTGCAGGGGTTGTTATTTTTTGAAAGCATGCATGACATGACTGGTGATGTTAGGATAGGGGCGGGGGGGGGGTTACTGGTCTTACATCAACACCAGCAGCACCTCAGTTACACAGACAGGAAAAATGCCTGACTGGTTTCTGGAATCTGAGACAGATTCAGTGTCATAAATCAGATTGGATAGATGTGTGTGAATATCAAGCACTACTTAAAAAACATCAAGCTTTACTTGCACAGATTGACACAGACAGCGAACATTACCCACAATTCTTTGCTACGGGACAGTAAGACTACAACAGGACGAACAGCTCTCCCTCTGGAGAGCGTTACGGGTTGAAGTCGTGTCGTTCTCACCCATCCAAACGTCTCCGAAGCAGCCCTGTCCCAACTTCTTTTGAAACGACAGCATTTCCCTGGATGCCTCCCAAGCATCCCGCCCGAGGCCCATGGTGAGGGGGGTGCAGTTGGGACAGGGCTTGGTCAGGTAATGACACAGGCCGTCATTGCTGCCTATCAGGAGACGGCAGCCGGTGAGGAGCGTGGGGAGATGGAAGCGTGGAAGTGGGTGATGAAGGATGGTGGAAGTGATGGGTGGAAAAATGGAAGAAGGAAGGATGGGGATGGAGGTGGTGGGGGCGGGGGACAAAGAGGTGAGATCATGAAACATGCACATGCAAAAACAGGGAGAACGGGAACGGCTGTGCACACCTGAATGGAAAATAAAGCCATATTTGTATTCATTAGGTTCTGCCTGTGTGTCCGTCTATCACACACACACGGATTTATTAAGGATTTGTGTCACCGCTGCAGTTTCTACATTTAAAATCTACTCCAGATTACAGATATGGAGCTGTGGTGGCATCTGTGTTTGTGAAGGCTGATCTGGAGGTATTTTGTTGCTCTGAACAACACAGATGGATAAACCTGGCTTTACGACGCATCTTTATGAGTTTGCAGGTGTCTTGCTACCGACACGTTCACTCATGTTCTTGTTAACTAAACACAACCAAGACTTCACACCGGGTGCGAATCCTTGTGTTAACCAGGTGTGCTCCAGCCATTGCCTTCCCCTCTCCAACCCACTCCAACCATTCCTACCCATCCAGACTTCTCCAAACTGGCCGTTGCCAAGTTTCTTAATCAGCTGGAGGGATTCGCGAGGAATCTCCCACATATCCTTGGTCTTCACTGATAAATCAGCCAGCTTAGGCATGCCCCGTTTACAGCTGCCAATTAAACGGCAGCACAATCCTGCCGCTCTCTCTGGGAGAGGGAGGACAGACAAACAGGGGGATGAAAAAAAAATAACAGGGAGAAATTAAGCAAAAAGAAAGAGCAGCAAATACAGAGATGAGGAAAGAAAAAGACGGGATTCTCATGTGTTTATGCAACTGAGAAGTTCACAAAATGTGCAAAAGAACATTTAGAAAAAAAAGTGAGATAAACACATGTTCAGCAAAAGAGAAATAAACACATATTCAAAGCCGTAGCACAATCATTGATGAAAAAAGACAGGGATATTCCAAATATATGGATAAACAAAAACAACAACAAAAAACCACAGCAGAAAGAGAAAGTTTATGATGTGTCAAAGCAAATCCGTCAGGACAAATGACACAATACAGAATGTGTTTTATCCATTGGAGCCACCAGGGGGCAGATTTGTACAGACAGACAGCAGAGGAAGCAGAGGAAGAGGAGGGCGTGAACTGAGACTGAAGGGAGTCACTGCCGGCCAGTCATGGTAGCAACAAGGAGAAATAGTTCACTAAGGATATTCTATTCTATTTGGGTGAAAGATCAGAAAACAAAAATACCGCAAAGTAAAAGTTGTGTTAGATTATCATGAGACGCAAACGTCACGTAGATCTAAATCGGTCATTTTGTGTCAGACATGGGGCTTTTCAATAAGTTTGTAAACCAGAAAAAAGTACAATTGCATCTATGTAGTAAAGCAAAATAAAAGTACGAACTTAGCTTTACACTGTTGACACCAGAGCGTTATTTAATTAATGAATTCTCTCACAGTTAGAAAAAGACGGCCTGGATAAGGAGTGACGGGATGGTGCTGGTGTGGTTCTACCTGTGTAATGCTCCACCAGCTGCTGCACCGTGTCGAACTGAGATCTGGTGGTGATGTAATAACCACCGTTGTCCAGTTTGCGGATCTTATAGTGCTTGACGTGGTCTCCCTTGTTGTCATCCCAGTCACGGATAGACAGAGAGTAAGCACCTGGGAGGAGGGTAGGAAGGAGAGGAACAGAGGTGCGGTGAATGTGTGTGTGTGTGTGTGTGTGTGTGTGGTTAGTGTGTGCATGTGTGGCACACCCACCCTTGGTGGTCTCGCTCTCTCGTATGAGAAAAGTTCCCCTCTGGTTGCCGTGGCCCAACAGCTGCCTCTCTGCATCCTTCCTCCCCATCTTACCAAAATACCACCTGTCACCATGACAACAAGGCACAGGTCACCATAGCAACAGCACATGTCTCATGACCTCTGCCCTCACTTGTCAGTGACTACGAGAATCATTCTGTGTCAATTATCGATACTTATATTGCGGCATTCAATACGTGTGTGTGTGTGTATGTGTGTGTGAGAGAGAGACAGTGTGTGTTTTATGTGCTTGTGTGTTTTTGTGCATGTGTGTGTGTTTGCTTACTCTTCAGCCTGAATGGAGTCCACAGGAGCGACGTAGTTGGAGGGGATGTAACCCGAGCTGCCTGTGTCCAAAGAGCGAGCCTCCCACCAGTCGCCCTCTCTGCAGAAAGAAAACACACACACACACACACACACACACACACACACACACACATTCACACACAACTAGGATCTGGATCCAGATGCTGCTACCTGTAGTAGTTGCATCATTTCCACTGCTAATGGCTGGCATTTAATGGCAGCGACTGACATTTATTATATGCAAATAAAATTAATCACCTTCTGGGAATTATAAGTCATTTTATTTAACAATCATTACATGTATTTAACATTCAACTCCTGTTGAATAGCAGCCACTTCTTGAATTAAATAACATGTTATTACTATTTCATTAGAGGCGTTGGTCCCTGAACGCGGCGTCTGCAAACAGATTCCTACGTACGTGTTGTTGATGATGTGGAATTTCTCTCCTTTCTGAAACGTCAGGTCATCTTCCGTTCGAGCTTCGTAGTCGTACAACGCTATGAAGAGGGTGACTCCTCCACCTGCACACACAAACAAGCAAACAACAAACATGTAAACACAAACGGGTTTCAAAGAGACGCAGCCATTGACCTCTGGGTAATTGTCTCAGATTATATCAGTCTGTATAAATAATCCATGGGGATTAATCTTCCCTCCACTGTTCAGTTTGCTTTCATATTTGTATATCCTGTTTGAATGGTGCTAAATAGATAACCTTGCCTTGTTAAATGAATTAAACTCATCATTCCCGTCATGTGTGGTGATGCTATTGATGATTTTGAGGTGCGGGAATGAGGAGAAATTAGTCTTTGTTTCACACAAAAATTAATTTAACAGTTCAGCTGGAGTTGATATGAGGCTTTATTGAGTTTCAATAAGAAAACAAAGTGAATTTCAAACTAAAAGGACTTTAACGTTTAAAGATTTGAGTAAATGAGACTGCTAAAGGCCTCATATGACCGCTAGCACATTTTGAAACGCACCGATTTCCAAACAGGGGGGCACAAAAGAATAGAAGTTCACATTAAAACATCGTTATGCTGTAAAATCTTACTTCCAGACCACTGGTTTGTGTTGGTGTTGGTGAAAACAGTGTTGGAGGAGAAGCCCTTGTTGAAGTCTGGGATGGTCTGGGTGGGGTCGGGACAGTAACGGCCCTGAGACACGCCGCTGGACAACCCTCCATCTGTGTTGCTAGGAGACAGATCTGCGATGTCTACTGTTGCTGATGTTTCTGCTGCTGCTTTGGCGGACTTCTTCTGCTTGCAACAGACACACCCCATAATAACCAGCAGGGAGACGGCGTCTGTCAAAGCAAGGAGAGGTAATGGAACGCGACACAAGTTTAGAAAGGTGAGGTTGTCAAATGAATCTCCTTCTAGCTGCTGGTCGGTCTATAATAGAGACTAAAAGATGAATGGAGTTTATTGTGAAATATTTTTAAGTGGAATAGTACGGCTTCAGTTACAATTTATTCACAAATATAACAACAAAGGTCAGTTTAGAATAAATAAAAACCAGAAGAGGAACATGAACTATGGGTCAAACAGAGGAATGATATCCTGATGCTCTATTTTAGATTTGTTTTTTCAGAATAGAGGTTATGATCTATTTTTACAAAATGATGACTCTCTGTTTTCTTATTTATTTTGTCCAACTAAAAAAAAAAAATAGAAGCATCAAATTCTGACATGTTTTCTGTATTGGAATTCAATATATTATGATTTTTTTTTCTCTTCAAAATAGAAGTACAACATCCTGAATTTCTATTTCTAATTCATTATTATTCAAAATATGAGCACAATAACCAGAGCTTTAATGTAAAAAAAAAAAAACCAGCATGGTATTATTCATATTTTCTGATTTTTGGTTATTTTTCACATTACCTTCCCAAATTTGTTTGACTGAGAATTTAGGCTGATTTCAAAAATTTAGGAAACAAGGAGAAGAAAAGTAAAGAAATAAAAGATGTCTTCATTAAGTGGATCAAAACCACAATTGGAGAAGATCTGAAATGTGAGTCAAATTCTCTCAGTCTGGATTTTCAGACAGATTTAACATCTTTTGAGTTGTTTGCACATGACAAACCTTGTCAACGTCAAATCCAGATTGATAGAAATCGATGCAGCAGAGGAACTGAGCAGGAACTTTGCCGCTTCTAGCTGAGTACAGCAGAATGAAGGACAATACAGAACCATCTGCACACAGTGAAATTGATTTAGAGGACAATAAATCTCCATTTCTCATCTATTCACGTCAGAGAGCTGTGGCATCACCAAGTGTGGATAGCGGAGGAGGAGGAGGAGGTATGGGGCCACAGGAGGTGGGGGGTGAAGGAGAAGTTAACTTTTCCTCACCTGATGTCTTCCTGAGTCAGATCATCTGTCAATCAGCATCGCCACTGAAAGAAAAAAAAAAACGAAAGAGGTGAGTGACAAGCGATGGAATGAAAGAGCGAGGGAGGAGAGAATGAATGGCACAGAACCAGAGATGAAAAAGGTGACACAGAGAGAGTGAGAGAGAGGGTGAAGGGCCGCAAAGCGTGAATAAAGTGATGCCTGAAAGGAGACGCCGGGAGACAAAGGCGTTCGGAAAAAAAAGAAAAGTCTAGATAAGAAAAGTCAGACAGAGAGAGATCAGGTTAGCCACTTCCCCTTGTGCTCGGCGGTTTCAAGAGACATACACTCTGTGTGTGTGTGTGTGTGTGTGTGTGTGTGTGTGTGTGTGTGTGTGTGTGTGTGTGTGCGTGTGTGTGTTTAGGCATGTGGTGTAATATACCTGCACAAGTCACAATTAGACAAGACCAACTGACACAAAGTGACACTGATGGTGTAAAATATATTTCTTAAGGCATGTGCAACACTGACTTCCAGTTCACACTCAACTGCATCAAGAGGAAATAACACACACACACACACACACACACACACACACGCACGCACACATCTGCAGGCAGTCAGCACCATGATCTTGAACTCAGGGCAGCAGTTCTTATTTCATTAGTTAGAAAAGACAGAAATCATCTGCATGTGTTGTGTGTTTGTAACCAGTTAGCTTAGCTTAGCGACAACACTGACAGTGGGGGGTCGGGGGGCAGCTAGCAAAGCTCCAGCTAATCTAAAGTAAACCCTACAGCCGTAAAGGGTGTTATTTTGTTGTTGCGGCTGTATCGCTGAAGCATGAAGTGCTTCATAGCGTGGGAGGTTTCTTACCCTTTTGGAAAGTGCCCTGAGATCATTTTAGTTTCTGTTTGACACCATGCAAATAAAACTTGGCTTTTCATAGATGGACTGAAAAAGGTCAGAACGCCACTCTCTAAATCAGCAGCTATGAGGATTGCATATATTTACTTGCTATGCATGCAGCAAAATGGAATATATGGAGGTTTTTTTGATTGGAATGCAGAATCAATCAGTTCGGAGGGCGGTTTTATTGATGGATATTTCAGTTGGGAAATACATGGTAGATGAACAGTAATATAATCGTGATTAAATGTGGCATCAACTTAAAAGCATTCTATTGTCACTAAAAGCTGGACGATCAGATCAGATCATGATGAAAGCATGAAAATCTCTCCTGGTTCAAACTATGCAGACTACATTCCTGCTCTTGAAGTGTTTATCATCAGTAGCTCGTGAGATAGCTTCAAAGATATGATTTTCCATGATGGCATAACCGAACGATGAACACTCTCTTAATGAAAAAGTCTTAAAAAGTCATAAAAAAGGACTTTAAGTGAGAGAAAAAAAGGTGATCCACGGTCTGTATTCGTATCCCAATCCGCTGAACTCAAACTATGCAGATGACGTCTTGCTGATGACAAACAGAAAAAAAAAACAAATGGCGTTGATTGCTCTCCTGCTGGCAGAGATAATCACTGGTGTGATCATTTTAGAGGATGCACCTCTCCGTATCACTATTATAGGAGTATCACATTACATTAGTAGCTACTGTAGCTGAGTCGGCGACCTTTCCTTTCCCGGCTGCGGCCCCACGCCACCCCCTGAGGAATGTGATGGATGTGACACACAGGAAGACTAACAAAAAAAAAAAGCAAGAACGCTCCAGGTTAGTCCGACTCGACGGAACCGCCTGACATTCCTGTTTGAAGCAACAAAAGCTATTATGGGCGATGTCCTGCAGGAATCCAGCGACAAATATGCAAAACTTTAACATGCTACACATTCGCTATCAGGCCGGACATCAGGAGAGCCATAGGAAGTCAACCCTATTAGAACTTCCTGTCCATCCCCTCTGATGGCTCCCCCTTTTCCTGGAAACCGAGGACAGAATGCATCCACACACACACACACACACACACACACACCTTTTTTGCTGTTAGTTTTTCTGTTTGCGCTGACACCCCTCCAATAATAACCTTTCGTTACACCAAAGCCGCTGCCGTCTTTTTCTTTCTGATAAAACTTAGAGAGGAAAACAGACAGAGGACGTTTCATCTTTATCTCTCCCCTGACCTTTCTCTCATCTCCCCTTTTCCTCTGCGTTACCAGGCTTGGCAGATGACCACAGAAGAGGGGATCAACTCAACAAAAAAAAAACAGCATTTAAACACAAACACACTCACGGGCGGGGGGGGGGGGGGTGACTGTTTATGGGATGGATATGCAGTCATTGTTCTCTGTTGGGTTCCTGTGCATGAATTTTTCTGCTCTGTTTTCCTCTCTGCACACAGAAGCTGTGATAATTCATAAATGCCACCGGATAAATCGGTCAAGCTGGGGTGTTTCTACTTGAAGGGGAATAAACATGTTTCAACATTAGTGTCACGGTGTCAGGGCCAACTGGACAAAGGCCTCATCAGACGAGTACACAATGCACACATCAAGTACACCTGTTGATGCTTTCTGGGTGTGTTTGCGTCATACATGAGTAACTGCAGTTCCTCTTTGCCTGTTGAACCCATGCATCATGCAGCAAACACAAATCTGGAACATTGTATTTTCTGCACTATAAGGCGCACTGAAAAGCCTTTAATTTTCTCAAAAACCGACAGTGAGCCTTATAATCCAGTGCGCCTTATATATGACAAAAGTTTTTTAGAATAGACCTTTCACTGAAGATGAGTTCTCAGATGTGTTTTATAATCCAGTGCGTTTTATAATCCCGTGCGCCTTATAATGTGGAAAATACTGTACAGATTTAAGTTGAAGTCAAGAGGCAGAAACATCACCATGCAGACGTCTTTTAAAAAAAACCCACATTTATCCCAGTCCTGCTAATTCCACAGATATACCAGCGTTTTCTCTGATAGCTGCTTCAAAACTAAACTTAATTCTCTGACTGGCTGTTGACATTCAAAGCAGATTTTTACAGCAGCTGGTAAACACACAGACAATAAACCATTTAAACACTCCAACCAGAGAGAGCTTCTTCCTCTGCTGGGAGGAACGTGGTGCTGATTTGTGATGAGTTTGTCTGGAACAGCCGGCCCCATTAAGCACAGACTAATACTTCATATCTAATAGATATTAGAGAAGAGATGCTATCCTTTCACAGTATCAATAGTTCACTGGGATGGAGATGGAAATCTTTGAGACAGATATCACAAAGATAACTGGAGAGTTGCATGTTTGTTTGTTTTTTAACCAACATTTTTAACCAGGCAGAGTGTTTAAAGTACCAAATTAAAAGCACTCAGGGTGCAGATTGAATCTTTTCAGTATTATAATATGAAGGCACTATAATTGATGCTTTGTGGAGGCTTTATTAATGTTTGGTCAACATTGAACATTGAGCTCCAAGAAAAATATCAATTCATCATTTTGTGCATAACCCTTATTTTGAAAAGCTACCTATAAATCAAGTGATGGAATAAAGTTACAGTAAGTCCAGGCTCTGAGTGTTTGGTTCTGCAAAACAGTAAAATGCAATAAATTTGTAAACTCGAAACAATATGAGGAAGCAAATAAATTGTGACCTCCAAAAAAAAAAAAAAATGTGGTGAACTCCTGAAATCACTAGAACACGACCCTCCATTGTGACAAACATCCAGATCCAGATGACACACCCTTTCCTGCACAGCGGACTGCCGATAAGATCCCAGCAGGGAATTCACTGCAGGAACATGGGTGTACACACACACACACACACACACACACACACACACACACACACACACTCTTTGCTCAGGAAGCCCAACAGGATGCAGAGTGTGAGTGGAACAGGAATGATAGGACAATGGGAAGCAGGCTGTCACCAAAACCTCGCACACTCATACAGCGTGTACGCAAACACATTCAGAAAAGAAAAAGAAAATTGAAATGGGGTGGGGGGGGGTGGGGGTTTGGAAAAGTTTGTCGGGACGTCCTCTTTCCACATGAAGTCATCTGGTCTTGTTGGAGGGCATGTGTGACTACTAATCCAGATTTTAAAGCACTGATAGTCTTCACACGTTGGAGCCTGTGGTAGACGTGACTGAACACCCGCCATGTGAAGGCGTTCACTTCCCCATATGGGGTCACCTTTATGAAACCATTAAATCGACAAAGCTCTTAGCTGCTTGGTGGGAAAGTTTTGTGATGACGGTAACATCCATCTCACCCCCCCCCCTCCAAAAAACATCTCCACACCCCCTTCCTTCCTGCACAACCCAGAGGCTAAAGACAGGAACTGACCTTGTAATGAAACAGGAAGTGATGAAGTCCGGCCTTGGACAGCCTAATCGTGTTTTTTCCCCAATCCAACCCTAAGAATTCCGCGACACCTCCCTCAAAAAGGCCACACGGGCCTGACTCCCCAGAGATCATTAGAGAAACAACATGGATATTGGTGATTTAGAGGAGGGTGGTGGCGCGATTATGACGTTCCCCCCTTGGATTCTGACTTGATGAAGGAATAAACCACATCTATGACGCGGAATCGTCTCAGATGGATGGACATGAGGAGGAAACAACCCGCCTCGCCTTTTCCTCAAGGTGCATCCCTGCAGGCGTCGCCACATAAATCACTGCTACGCTCACTGGAAGAATATCCTGTCTGTGAGGAACATTTAACGCTGTGGGGGCCTAAATCCAGCTTCATTTGAAAGAAGTGCCCTGATATCAAGTTGATTTAACACAATATAATCTATTACAACATCTATGCAGATGACACTCCACTTTAAAGCTCGTATGACTAAAGTTTCTGGTAAATTCCACTCTTTCAATAATGCAATGTTGGCTGTTTGATTTCTAAATATCCACCTCAGTGGTATCCGCTCAGCATGACGGGTGGAAGTGGCTGCACTTCAATAAATTCTTTCAAACTTCCTTTATTTAAATAGTAAGATAGTCCGAAGTTACTCAATCTTTTAAAAACTGATTTCTGTATTTTTTTTAAAAATAAAAATTTTTAAAAAAAAGTTTACTTTTGGTTGAAATAAATGTACACCGGGGTCTTGGGGAGTAATTGAAGGGTCTTCATCTATTTGGATGAGTTTAGTCATAATTAAATAGACTTCCTTCAACTATATAAACCAAAAGTGAAACTTATCTATTTAATATAATTATATTTAATATTATCTTTATAATATGTGTTAAAGTTACCTCTGGTACCCCCACCACTTTGATGACAAGTCTTCAGAACCAAGCCAACAGCCGTTTCTTCGTGATAAAACCAGGTGTGTGATATTTCCACGCGTCACGACACAAAACTTGAGCGGACATACCTGGAGACAGGCCCGTCGTTCTCCTGGGGGGGTCCTGGAATGAGACGCGCCGCTCGGGGGTGTCAGCTGTGACTCCCGGCCGCTGGGAGAGGAGTCGCGCGCGCCTCTTGTCACGAGCGAGAAGTAACGAGCGCGCGCCTCGTCCGGGAACTTCACGCGCTCGGTGAGGTCCAGCCCAGGGAAGCGCGCGCGCGCGCAGTAGACCACTAAAAAATTAACCTTTTTTTTTCTCAATATTTATTAATTAAATATTTAATAATTTATATTTTCAAATTAATTTTAATAAACTCTATTTTAAAGACTGTTTTTTAGCTTCTATATGGAAGATAAATCAATCCACAGGAGATGGGAAAGCAAAACGCAACGTGACCAACAGGAAGACAAGAGTGAGAAAGTGTCACCTCGGTGCGGAGAAATCACTCAAATCGGCGGTGCTCATTGATGAAATGTCACTTCTTATGATTTCATGTCCAGTGAAAACTGATTACCTCATAGGTTAACATCGATTAATTATAACCAGGTCGTATTTCAGCTGCAACTCAACAAGTAAGACAAATATATTGTCGCGCAATTACGATTCACCTTGAAGAGTGAGCTGACTTGTAAAGAGTTGTAATCTTTCACCGGTCTTTGAGTCTTTGTCTCCATCTAGCGGGGAAATGACGAACAGCATTCTTTGGATTTAAATTGATCGGATCATTATTAACAAAAAATCTCACAGAAATGCACCACTCATGCTTTGTTTCGAGTTTTCTCTCTTTTAAAAGTGGTTATAAATCTGTATGCAGAAGGGTTTTCATATTTCAACCTATAAAGATTTGTGCATGAGTGCTTTAAATTTTAAACAAGATTATTTTTAAAGAAATATGACCGTTTTGTCAAATGAATTCCAACCAACCTATCTAGAAATGCAGAGACACTGAGGAGGAAATGACACCAGCGAGAAAGGCACCACAGGGGCAACCTGACATGATGTGTCATCTGTCTGCTGGATGTTGTTTTTGCAGTTTGAATGCATGGAAAAACCACAGCCTAATTCATAGTTAAACCTGTCTGATGGGTTGAGTGAGTGCAACCATGTGAAGATGATCGACAGGATAATGAGAACAGGAATCTTTGACTAAAGAGTACGCACCATCCAACCCACGACATTATCTATAGGCAGTGCCAGTCCATGAAGAGGAGATTAATGAACCATGATGAAGGGCACACAAATTACTGTTGTCATCAGATGTTGAAGACTCCAATGAAACGTCTGACCCTTTGTTTTATTAACAACTAAATTAGAATGAAAATTCAATAAGAAAGGAAATACAGTATAGGTTATTTCCATACGACACAAGCGACTCCATCAAATTTGTATATCAACAGTAGTGGATTTTAAAATCCCTTGAATCTCTCCTCTTCTGTCAGCTTTCACAACAGAACACATTCAAGGTCAATCACATCCCGAAATAATGATTCATCATCAATCTACTGTATAAATCTTTAAATGAGGCATTCAGAGACAGAATACATTCAAACAGTTTTAATTCTGAAAAAGTATTTTCATTTCTTATAAAAATACAAGTCTTTTTTTTTTTTTTTTTGTATGCGTTCTAGTCTGCGTCTCGCAGACCCAGACGTCTGAGGCAGGAGTAGTCACGATGTGGATCAGGGGTTAAAAAGACACGTCGAATGAACAAATCAGAAATGGAAAAACTTGAACCAAGATTGTGTAAGATATGTAGGGTTGTGTGCAAGTGTGTGAGTGTGAGAGAAACAGAATAATCAGAACTACACTTGAGGCTCAAGTGGAGAAAGTGGACCTGATCGATTTCAGTGCAAAATACGTAACACAATTAAATATATACTGTATATATCCCAGTTGCAAAGCAAGATCAGACCATTAACACTGAAATGAAAGATATGCATGTTCAAACATTCACTGTTGTCTGTGTGTGTACCTAGGACTGTATAGATGTGTTTCACACACGGCTGGGCGAAACCACAGCTGGCTCAGCATCCGCAAGATACAAGCAACCACATCATCTCATATAATACGTGATGGCACGTAAGGTATAGAGAAGGGCCGCTTGCAGACGGGCTTCCATGACTATCAGGTTTGCATGAACCTACAAGAGTGGGAGGGGGGGGGGGGCAAAAGAAAAAAAAAAAGAGCATGTAATTACGTTTAGGTTCCACATTTTCTCACCCTGTCTGTAATGCTTTGTGTCCAATGACATTTTGAAAACCAAAGAAAACTAGGGAACACGCTGAAATATCAAATGGTTCATTCCTCGTTGAAAAGGTGCCAAAGGGAGACAAAATGTCAACAGATTCATTTATTGTGGCTGAAGAGGACTGGGCGGGGGGGGGGTTGAACCCATTCATACCTTTTCAGAGTGCCTGAAGTGTCTCCAGAAGGCGTGGTAAATGCGTGTGGTGGTCTGCTCAGGGTGACAAGCCATGGTTTTTACAAAGACCTTCAGAGCACGCTCCAACAACACGTTCACACTGCCGTAGTCGTAATCGTCGTAGCTGCAGAGGCACGGAGTGAAGTTAGAGACAAAAAAATGTCTAACATAGTTGACAACAGGATCTCAGCCTGTGAGACGGACCGTATCCCGTAGAGACAGTGGATGTAGTTCCACAGGGCTTTTCTCAAAGTGTGGGTGTCCACACCTTCATGCATAGCCATCCTGTGGTAGGTCAAGTTGCTCACAACCTGCAAAAACAAAATTTTAAATCAGATCAGGACCCGGATGTGGTCCAAAGGACATGATATTTGATTTTAGTAGTGATCCAGAACTTTATGGGATTCTTAAATTACTGGATGGAAGCAATGACAAAATTCAGCTTCCAAGCCATCAATGCTTAGATAAAAATGACTCAACATCCTGATTTGATCAACAACACATCAAAGTCTGATCCGTGTTTCATAGTCCAGATCAGGTGACTCTGGATCCTTCAACTATAGATCACAGATAATTTGCGACTGTGAGATAATAAATAATAACACCACTTGAACAAAGATCAGGTTGAGTTGCGAATTTAATCTGATTATTACTGTTTATTTTTTTACTTCCATCAGATAAAATTTGAGCATACCTGAAATTTTTCATCTAAGAACTGGCCCATGTCTGGTAAAAGCCTGTTAACCAGAGAGAAGCCGTGGTCCTCCCACGAATAGTCCTGCACAAGTCAGACAAACATCAACAAACACAGGTAGAAGCAAAACAACAACAACAATAATAAAAAGTACAATCAACACTACCTGGGCTCTCATGGTGGGAGGAGCCTGCTCTCCTCTGGGGGCAAAGTCCTCGTATCTGAACTCTGGATCCTCCACCAGACGTACCACCAGCTCTGGTGGCGCTTCCCACACCACCGCTGATAAACAAACAACAAAGTTGTAAATAAACAACTGTCAAATCAGTGAACAGGTGAGCCACAGGATATACAGGGAGTGCAGTGAAACTGTTTGGAAAGATTTTTTTTTTTTTAAATTAAGGATTCAAAGAGGACTTTTAAATGAGGATACAGACAGAATTTCAAAAAGGAATGAAAACCCCAAAAATCTTAGTTATGTTTTTTTTTTAAAAAGGCCTAAGGTGTCAGTTGTGGTGTTTCATTTGTGTTTTCTTAGCATCAAATAAGTTACCAGAAATAAAACAACCTAACCAAACATTAGATGGATAAGAACGACCTAAAAAAGGACAGAACTCATGTCCAACAGGGGCGGTAATGAAGCCACAGGGGTCTTAACCCCCCAGCCTTCACATCAGGATCACATTACTGCACACACAACTAGTCGTTTTAACATTTAATCAGCAGCAGCGGTGCTGACCAGCAGTGATTTCACTTTGGGAACATTAACATGTTGGAATGTTTGATTGTTTTTTTATATATACATAAATTACAGATATCTTTAATATCATTTACAGTATTTTCTGCACTTCAAGGCGCACTGGACTATAAGGCGCACCTTCAATGAATGGCCTAATTTAAAACTGCTTTCATATACAAGGCACACTGGATTATAAGGCGCACTGTCGGTTTTTGAGAAAATTAAAGGCTTTTAGGTGCGCCTTTTAATGTGGAAAATATTGTAATTAATTTAGCATGTTAAAAAATTATTCTTGATGTATGGGTTTGTCATCTTGATTTCCATATTATTGGCTACGTGTCAAAATGCCATGCCGTTGTCCGTTCGTACCCGTCGGAATGCTCTCGCTCCTTTCCCTCTCAAAGCGAGTGACCATCTCCTCCTGTGTGCACTCTTCCTCCTGTTGCTGCTGCAGCTCTGCCATCCTCTTCATCAACACCTCTACCTCCATCACTCCATCACACAACTAGACGATATTCAAAAACAAAAAAAGAAAGGCTTGAGGAGCTTGGAACTTTGTGGTTGAAGCTAAATAAACAATGGCAGGCATGCTGTTCCTTTAAAGCTTACTAGACTAGTGGAACTGGTGAAACAGAACTGGCAGTGACCTAGTTATCAGTTTCTCCTTTTCTGGTCAACATTACGTTTTAACCTGTAAGCGGTGTTAAGAAAATTAAAAAGACTAATCATCTGACCTCTTGCCTGCCGTCCTCATGGGCAGGGCTGTGAGGGCTACGAGGGATGTGGGCGACTGACGGCGGTTGGAAAGTGTAGCCTCCTGAGTGGTCGGGTTCAGGGTTTAAGCCGCAGCCCCACACAAACGAACAGAGAGAGTGAGCGTGTGCCATCAGGACCACGGCGTGAATGAGTTCAGCCAATGACCAGCGCGGTTCTGCTCCGGGACACACCAGCTGCTGCAGGGAAGAAGAGACGCATGCAGGGAGACTTGAGCTTTTTTTTGGAACCCAATGCATGATACTAACATTCAGGACTGTTAATGGATTTAATCATCCTTAATTTTTCATCTAGCAAATACAGGATTAATTTCAGACACAGCCCGAGTCAGAAATCCTGTGTGTTTAATCCTAGTGACATGACAGATGATTAGTGTTCCAGCAGGAGGGTGAGGGACAGGAAGTGTGTGAGAGAATGTTGTGTCTGACCTGAATGTGCTGCTGTGTGATGAGCCAGGGTCTGTGTGCCAGCAGCTTGTTGAGTGTTTGAAGGCTGCGCAGTTTGGTGGGAGCGAAGTCAATGCCGCTCAGCCAACTCTCATCGCCGCCAGCCTCCAGAAAGCCGGCACTGTGCTGTTGCACCAGGTACAGGCAGTGATGGCGCGCAGCAGCCTGGCAGAAATAAACACGAGAATTGCAGCCCTTGTGGTGATTGTAATGTCCGAGTTTGACAGTTTGAGAGGAAGATTGGTTGAATTTAATTTACAAGTTAACATATCTATCAAAAGCTGTTTTTACCTGGAATAGTAGTGCAAGAGGAAACAACAAATGGCTTTATTTAAGTTTAATATCATTCCAGTCAGAGTCAGGATGCTGCTTTTGTGCAGGTTGACGCTCTAGAAACTCTACGCTCCTCTAAATGGGATGCCACTTTAAATTTTGTTGCTTCTCTGGTCAGGTAGGGATGCAGCAGCTGCTTGTTTAAAGATAAAAATTCTAACAAGAGCACCCACACAATTGTAAGTAGGTGCTTGGTTGATCATTTTTATAACACTGCAGCCCCAACTGGTTATAAATGATCTATTATAAATCGTTCCTCTTAATGATCTTTGTAGTGCTAGAAAAGTCCCGCTTCATGGGTTTTCTTACCATGACAGCAATATAATGTCTCCAGTGATGGGGCAAGGGGCCGTCCAGGGCCAGCAAAGCATGCTGGGTCTTCAGGAAGCAGCTGAGGTAAGCAGGGTGCAGGGCCATTACCATGGTGATATGGTTCACACGACCCGATGAAAGGAAAGATTCGATGAGTATGTCCTGATCCGGCCCTTCTTTCAACATCTGAAGATTAAGATCAGAGTAAGAATGAATAGATGCTCATAATACACAATAGAAATATAATCATGCACCAACCATCAGCGAGATCACTAAACATCCGTCTCCCATCTAAAATAAAGTACAGGCCAGACAAGCCACATACCTCTTTAGCGGTGATAAAGGCACTTGGGCCTGAGGCCAGAGCTCGAGGGACTTTAACTCCTTGTTCCTAGTGGTGAGAAAGAACAAACAATTCAGTCAATAGCAGCAAAATAATGATTGACTTTGTTCTTGATTAATCATTTGATCTAATAAATGTCAGCACATACTTTAAATCAAACTTACCAAACAAAAAAAAAGTTTTTAAAAAAGAGTTTACTATTAAAAGACAAAAATTATAAAGTTCTCAGACCTGACATTCTTACATGGATCAACACCGACAAGATGAAAAACGTCAAAGAAAAGTCATGTTAAGAATTAAATACTGTACTAATTACATCTCATCATTAACTCCATTCTAAAGTTTACCAAAGTAAGTAACATCACCTAAAGCACTGACTTGCTGCTAGCATTTGTAATTATATGTTTATCATTAGCTGTTTATGAACTATCTAAAATATATATGATTTTCCATTACAGAAGATCTGGAACTACTTATTTTTTTACAAATGAAATCCATATGAATACTCTGAAGTATCTCAACTGTGTATGTCAGTGTCATGTCTCTGCTCTTCTCCGGTTCCATACTGTGACCCAATACATGAAGTACCCCTACACCACAGGCCTGTTTATACATTTCATTCACCCAGATCTTGTATATTTTAATATCCCATCTGTCTAGTGGTAGAGCATTGTTTAAAAAAAAACAACAACAGTTAAACAATTAGATTAACAGATTAACTGAGTGGATTACCTCAAGACAAATGAAAAACTGCAGACAGCACCAACCCCCCCCCCCCCCCTTAACCTCAACTAGACCTACTTGGACTGAACTTGTTCTGATGTAACTGGAGACACTTGTTTCATAACTAACATGCAATCAACTTACAGACATCGTCAGAGAACAGGACACCGCCGCTACTCTCCGAAGGAGCTCCTAGGAGGACTGAACCCTAACCGAACGCAGCCTTCTTTCTGCGGCTCTAGGTGGCCGGGAGGGGGCGTGGCCGCCTTGCTTTGTTGTGCACACCGCAACACAGTCTTGCATCACCTCCTGCTGCTCCATGTATGATGAAACATTGGGCCAAACAATAAACGAAACCAAACGAGCCCGAAAATATCAGCTCACAGGCACGATTAATATGCCTGTAAATAAAAGTGTTTGCATTCACGTCAGAGGCCAAATGTAAAATATCGCTAGAACTTATATCGTTATTTATTTTGAGGAGAAATCGACTTCACTACGGTCGATTGCTCCCGGTGTTTCGGGGGTTCTGCTGTGTCCGGACACGTCGTGAAACACAGGAACTGAATAAGATCCTCACCTTCGCGATCCGTAGCAACTCGGTTGCCCTCTCCCGGACCTCCCGCAATGGGCACGAATGGGACAACCGGAGCAGGTGAAGGAGCGTTTCTGTATCCAGCTCCGCAGAACCGCACCGGTCCTGTTCCAAACACATCCGAACCCCTTGACTCAGCTCCTCCAGAGCCGCTGCTCTCTCGTCATCGTCCCTGCTGCACAGCCGCGATAAAGTCTTCACACTCGGGCCAGCGTCGGACCCTGACTCGGACCGGTGGCGGCGTGAGCGACCCGAACCGGACACTCGTCTCGGTGTGCTGTCTCCGTTAGCCTGGCGGATAACTCCTACTCCATAATTGCTGGCCATGACGTGCACTAAATCAAACGCACCCCGAACTACTTGTTGACGCGCCTGGGTTTAAATGACCCACACGCTCCTGCTAGCTTAGGTATTAACCTCGCTGGTGATGCTAGCCTGACGTAATGGTTGTTTTTCCTCCACCGCCCAACACCCGAGGCGCCCGGTGGCTTTCTCCTATCGCTGTTCAATTATCTATTATCACTAAACATTAACCGTTCGGACAGCCGCCAAAACCCTTCTCTCACCTGACCGTCAAGGTAAACCCTACGGTTAGCACGTCGAGCTAGCTGCGGCTAGCTGATGCTGCAATCTTAAAGGAACAGCGTCTCACAGCGAAAAGCGTCGATGTTCGCGCACCGTGACTCAGCGCTGATCGTTCAGGGTTGGACGGCCGGGTCAGAACGTTCTGTTTCCAGCACAAATTCCTCTCGCCTAAGACGCCGAGAAACATCAACGCACTTGTTCCGTCAGCTGTTCTCTTGAGTTGGGGGAGAGTCTGTCTTCCTGTGTGACGTCACGGCGACGCACACGAAATTAATTGACCGTCTCGTGCGTTGCGTTCATGGACCCTCACCGCCCGACGAAGTAGGTAAAAACTAAACGTGACATCATATTATGCACCAATACGTATTAGGTATGTAATATTGTTAAAAATTAAAAATAAAAAAAAAACTTCTTAAAATTAAACATTTTTAATCTATTTTTGCTTTTAAACCTTCTGGTTTCTGAATTAATTTAGGAAATATTGATTCCTGTTATTTCTTTTATTTACCCAAATGCCACTAGTTTACATGAGCTTTGCTGAGCTTTTAAACGTTTATACTGTCAGTAAAATGCTAAATCTTAAAAATTCGTTATCCTGCTCCGACTTTTATGTGGAAAAGTCGCAGCAGTAAAAAAAAAAAAAAAAAATTTTAAAAAAAAAGCTCATTTTGAGTTTATAGTGATGGAAACAGCAAATTTGATACTTATAAAAAAAGAAAATAAAATGGTCAAAATAAAGATCACATTAATCATCACATTATTTAATGCACCCTGATGCAGAGGTTAAGCTTTTCCTTGAGAGGTGATCTCATGAATCACCGAATTTATGATCCTTGATTTATCAGCGTTCAATGATAACTGATCCGTTAAAGAGCCTTAGGGAGCTGGAGCTCACCCCAGGTGACTGGGAGAGGTAGAATACACTGGTTCACCTCAGGACAATAACAGACAAGCATTCATGCTCACATTCACACCCACGAGGAGTAACCAGTTCACCTACATCGTACGTCTTTGGACAGCAACACTGCCTAACAACAATATAGATTCAACTTTTCATTTGGTCCTTAGTCATTTAAGACTTAATTATAATTAAAATGTAAATATAAATAATTCCCACTGTAGTAATATGGACTCAATCTGTCCATCTTCTTGTTGGGGACACCCATTGAGACCTTGTGGTCCCTCAAGCCCACATTATGTCCCCAAAGAGCATTAAGTTTTAATGGTAATTAATTTCTCATGTGTGTGTGCGATGGGTATTTTTGCTGGTACAATTGTATCACAATTTATGATATGTACTTCCTGGATCACCTTTATTTAGGAAATTTAAAAAAAAACATCAGTGTGTGCCCTTATTATCAGACATATATCTTATTAATTTATCTTCATATGCCATATATATATATATATATATATAATAGATACCTTTGTGTGGGGGCTAAGATAGGAAGGTGAAGCCTTCAAATGAGAGAGCAAAGAGAGAGAAACATAGCAGTGACAGAAATAATCAGACAGATATAATCAGAGAGAGTTGATGCGCAGCTCCGGTTGACATGACACGACTCTGGGGGTTTTGAGGGAACTCATCACTGTGAACTCGACAAAGAAAAACCCTTCAGTTTACCGTTTCCCTATGAGGGAAGACTTTTATTAACAAACACACAGGCTGTCTATGGAGGGTGACCTTCGGAGTGCACACACACACACAAAGGCATGGTCCCCATGGCAACCGGCGCTTCGTGTCCCCGGAGACCCAAGGGTGGAAGAGGTAAGAATGGGGCGGGGGTAGGGCAGAGGTGGTTTAGGCGAGCTGAGAATACAGAGGTCAGGGTTCACACACACACATACACACACACAGGTTCCTCTGCAGTATTTTACAGGAAGTAAAATTGTTTGTGTGTGTGTGTGTGATTGTGTGTGTACGTGGGTGTGTTTGCAGAGGAAAAAGGTAGATAAGGATCCGAGTCCTCAGACGATTTTGTTCTCCAGCAAGGCGATCCTCTTCGACATACTCTCTAGTAAGACTCTGTCAAGGATCACAAGACAGTCAACATGGTAAAGACATTAATACACCCCCAACCCCACCCCGCCAAACATTTTATTCCCAAAACATTTTCAAGGATATATTTTTTTGTGAGTGCATGTAGGGCATCTTCTACTTTCTTTTGGAACTTGACAAGGGTGTCGCATTCGCAAGGATCGTCCTCTGTGGGAGCAGAAAAACACCGGTTCATGTGTTATTTCAGCAGAACGCAGAATAAAAATGAATAATAATCATGTAAGAGTTTGTAGCGTTGGTATTTTATCATCATGTTAGACCTTGGCAGATGTTGATCTGCAGCTTCTTGGCGATCTGGGTCATGGTCTTGAAGTCGGCGGTGTAGAAGTAATGCTCTCCGGTCGGCTCAGAGGCGATCTCTTTCAGCTCATCCTCCACTGCATTTCCCACTCCGACGGCATACATCTTGAAACCTGTGCAGTAAAAAGTGATAGGTTCCCCTCATCTGACAGCTTAATGTAGGCTGTATATCGCATTATAACACCCCATCATCTCCCACCGTGCTCCTTGGCCTTCTTGGCAGCATCGCCGATGTAGTCTTGGCTGCGTCCGTCGGTGAACACGATGCCGACCTTGGTGACTCCGGGTCGGGCGCCCTGGCCGGCGCTGAAGCTGTTGTCTGTCAGGTATCGGAGAGCCTGGCCTGTCATGGTTCCCCTCTCCATGTAGGCCATCCTCTTCACAGCGTCCTTCAGGTCTTTCTTGTTGTTGTGGCGTCCCAGAGGAAACTCCTGCAGGAGGAGAGAAAAGAAAAAAAGCCAGAGTTGGTTTGAAAGAGAAGGAATCTGCCCATCAGGTGACAAATAATGACCCGTACCTGTCTGACTGAGCTGGAATACTGCACCAGTCCAACGTGAGCCTTGTTTTCAGACACGTCCAGCTTGTCGATGATCTGGTTGATCCATTTCTTGACCAGCTCAAAGTTCTCGGGGCGGACGCTCTTTGAGCCGTCGATCAGGAACACCACGTCTGTGGCCGAGTTGCTGCAGGCTGTTAGTATCAAACACGCCACAGGTCATGTTACCCTGGGTGTGCAGTGACCACATCTGGGCAAATACTTCCACACACACACACATACACGAAAAGGAACGCCCACTTAAAACACACACACTCACCACTGCAGCTGCGACCATCGGCCATGAGGGTTAAGCCATCTTTGCAGGCACACTTGTATGATCCGGGGCTGCTGATGCATACCTGCTCACAGTCATGATCTCCAGTCGCACACAGGTCCGACACTGTGTGCGTGCGTGTGTGTGTGTGCGTGCATGTGTGTGTGTGCGTGTGCAGAGCACACAAGGACACACAGTGAAATATATATTGACGCACACACACGCACACACACACATAGAGGAGGGTAGGTTTTGTGGGGGTTAGGAGGAGAGAATAAAACTATGTCAGTTTGAAAACGGGAATATCAAGCATTGATTTTTTTTTTCTTTTTTTTAATGATCTACTGGGACCTGCAGTCGTAACAGTTTTTAATACGTGTGGAAGGTCCAGCTCAGCAGATCCTTAAAATAAATTGGTGGAAAACATTGGAGAAGCCCCAAATAAACCAGAACTGTATGTTTCCAAATGTGAATCACGGGCTCCTCCAATAAGAATCCACCGATTGGCACTTACATGGAAAGTATCTGCAGCGAGTTTGGCCTCTGCTAACGGGTGTCAGACAGCACCCAAAGCTGCTGCAGACCGGGAGAGCCAGAGGACATTGCAAAAATAATTAGAAGTTTAATGATTGTGACTAATGGATCTGTAATTAAGGAGAGATCAGTCCAGCTTCTCGGTTATGGGATAGCTGACTGAAGGACAGGAGTGAGTTTCGTTCCAAAAAAGGTTGTTCCTCCCCAAATGTCTTCATGTGCTTGGAATATCTAATGAGGCTGAATGAATACACTGTAGTCCTGTAGAGGGATGGAGGGACAAAAAGGAGGGAACAATGATTTGGAATGAAAAGCATGCATGGTGGGGGGGTGGGGGGTGGACAAAAATGACGACTGACCCTAATAGGAATGTATTTCTAACCCTGTTCCTCTAACTTTAACCACCAAGTCCATGTTTCCTTCCTTTGCCCTTCACTTCCTCCTCCCATCTTACCACAGAAAGCCTCCTGGAACTTCTTGGTGAGCTTCTCGATGACGCTGTAGCTCTCCACATAGTCCACGTGGTCGTCCAGGGGATCGCTGGCCATCTGCCTCAGCGTGCTCATGTCCACACGCCCCACACCGATGGCAAAAATCTCAATGCCAGCATCCCGAGCGCGCTGAGCCACTTCCTTCACGTTGTCTTGGGGACGTCCGTCTGTCACGATGATGGCGACCTGTGAAAGCAGAGGAGCGAGGCTTGATTTGTCAAAACAAGGCTAGTGATCCCTCACCTTGTTGACCTCATGGTTGTAAATGTGCTCCACCTTATTGATGTCGGGAGACTTGACGCGAGCGCCCTCGCTCTCACTGAAGGCCACATTCAGCGAGAACTGGATGGCCAGACCGGTCATCGTTCCGGTGGACAACGGCTCGATCTTGGTCACAGCTTTAATCAGCCCAGCTTTACTGCGGTGTGTCTTCAGCGACACCTTTGAAAAAGCAAGATCAATGGTATAAAACAGTAAATGGAATAAAAGCAGCAGTGAAAAACGGATGAATGAACCTCACACCTCGTTCTTAACGCGGCTGGCGTAGTTAACAACTCCCACACGGGTGGCGTTTGGACCGACATCCAGCCCCTCAATGACCTTCGCCAGGAAGACCTTGACCTGCTCGAACTCCGAAGGGCGAACGCTCCGGCTGCTGTCGATGATGAACACGATGTCTGTGGGACGGGTTTTGCACAAACCTGCCGCTGAAGGTGAAAGAGCAGGAAGGAGATCGGTGTTATTCTCACCCAAATTCTCTGAATAGGTGCATCCACAAATGAAGGTAAAAAGGAGAAGGGTGGGAAGAACGTGGGGGAGACCAGAGGAATTCAGGAGGGAAATGGGGGAGGGTGATGGAGGTTTTTGAAAAAGTGGGAGGAAACAGAAAAACAGGATGCAGGGAGGCAGAAATGGGCGGAGAGATGGAGGGTGGAGGGAGAGGTGAGATGTGCTCGGGCAGGAAAACGAGGATGAATGACACAGAAAGAAGTCACTCAAAATATATTAATATGACTTTGTGAAAGTACCTCTAAATTACTGTTGTAGATAATATAAAATATTCAAATTAAAATGACAACAAGGACTGGAAACAGCCAAGAAAGCTCAGAAAAACTATGAAAAAGTGGATTTTAGAGGGGGTTTTTTTTGCAGTTATTCTCAAATTGAGGCCAATTTTTGTTTTGTTTTTACCAATGTTTGTGTTTAAAGGACAACTTTTTCCCCTGGACATTGACTTGTTAATAAAAATTTTTTTTTAAAAAGCTGCACTCATTACTACAGGGAGTTCAGGTTTGGGTTTTGGTATTCGTGGCCTTATGAAATCAAAATGTTGTCTAACGTTTAACGTCACTGATCTCCATTCTCACCCTTCACCTCCATCTCTCCATCCAACTTTTTTTCACCTACCAACCTCTAAATCACTCGGTCACACACACTAACCGCCATCCGAACTGAGCATGAAAACCCTCGGAAACAACTCATAAATCTCGTTTTATAATGTGCTGGATGGCTGAAATTTTTTTAAATCAATAGCATTGATCGCCACTGGAGCAAAATAAGATCAATACAAATTTGGAGTTATATTCTTTGTCGTTTAAAGAAAATGATCACAGTATTAAACTCTTGATCGAAACAAATTGGATTTGAATGTTGTTCACCTTTTCCTGCTTTTTCCTCATCTTTACGCCACAAACAGCTTCATTTAAATATTACACATCATAGCACCATGACTGTATGGACTGAAGACCCGCTTCCTCACCAATAGGATCAATCCCTCTACAGGAATCACATTATAAACCTCCGCTCACAGCATCAGCAACTCAACATAGCGTTGAGGGTTAAAGGTCATCATTCTTACCCATGGCGGCGGCCATGCGGAGGTCTGCGGGTGCGGTGGCTTGAGCCCCCATGAGGCCGAGCAGCAGCAGGATCATCGGCAGGGAAGGCGTCATGGTGACAGCGACAGAGGGGTGATGGGTATACGCGGGGGTCCGGGCGCGTCCGCAGACTGTCCTAAGAGTCTGAAGCCAGAAAGGAGCCGGAGCGGGGCGAAGGGAGTTCTAGGCGAGGGGGACGGCCACAAAGTGAGACTGAGGGACTCTGAGCTGCAGGTTATCAATGCAAGTGCTTCACGCAGTCAGCCCACAGACACCCCCCTCCACCCCCACCTCTATAGCAGCAGTGGGCCCGTCAACGTATGTGTGTGTGTGTGTGTGTCTGTGGGAAAGAGAGGGAAATACCTGCCCTGGGAGGACCTAAAATGGTGGCCAGGGAAAGACAAACACACCTTGATATGGCTAGGATGGACAGGTATGTGTGTGTGTGAGCGGTGAAGTAATCGAGTGTGTGTGTGTGTGTGTTTGTGTGTGTGTGTGTCTGGCTGGGGGTACAGGAGCGGCCGGGGTTTTGGTACGGAGCGCTCGCCAACACAGCCGCCCCAGGTTGGATTTGGCCAAAGCTCAAATAAACAGCAACATGAATTCCTCTTTTCTCCCCGTGGTCCCTCGTATAGCAAACACACATTTATGGTGCGGAAGTGAAGGAGAGCCGCCGTACACAGCTTACAGTGTTCCTCCTGCTCCGCACATTAGGATGTGTGTGTGTGTGTGTGTGTGTTTGTGTGTGCGCGCGCATTTTAGCACAAGTGTGCATTTCTGTGTCACTTAAAACACAGAAGCCAATTCCTGGACTCGTACATTTAGTCCAGTGCTCCTGAATTAAAAGCAACATTTTCCGTTCTTGCTATTAGGTGTGTGTTTTAGAGCTTTTATTCATCATGCTCTGTGGTTTTGTGGATTTTTTAAAAACCCTCTAAATTTGGTTTTGAATGAATTTTAAATCACAACAGAAACCTAAAAACGTAGAGTGAAATTTCCTTGATTGCAACCAGATAAAACGTGACTTCCTCCCGTCACACCGGCTCCTCTTCTCCTCCACGTCTCCATTACTCTCCTCCTGTCAGGTCGGGCCCCAGTGGAGTAAACACAGTAGGAAAACACACTTTCATCAATGCGCTCACATACATCTTCAATCGCACTAAAGAGTCCACATACAGACCCGCATAGAGACCCCTCTTTTCCCTACGACATCCCGCTCCACCCCGACCCAGCCCCGCATTCCTCTACACCTCCCATTTCTCCTCCTCAACACACACACACACATACACACTTCCATCCACACACAACCTGAACAAGCCGCAATTGAGGGGTGATCTGGGAGGAGTGGGGGCTCTGTACAGTAACGAGCCAACACATTTCCTACAGAACTGATCAAGCTGTAAAATCAGTGTTTTGAGTTACGTTGGCGATGGGTCTTGGATGAGGGTTATTCCTGGACAACGTGTCATCTGTAAGGGTCTAATAAGAGAGGACACAACAGACATGTAGATAAACACAATCATACGACACCTACAGTAGATTCACACATCAACACGAGGGTTACGTAAGAACGTCTGCTTGGCAGGCAGGACGCAAACATGAGAGCTGGAGGAGCTCCTGCATCCGTCAGCGTTCGTCCACTATTGCACAACATCGATTAAAGTCACTCATTTTTCATCCTGCCTTCATATTGATTAATCTCAGCATCGGAGGTGAAGCGCTGAGACAAGAACAAGAAGTGTGTCCACATGGGCTAATTTAATAATATTAGTATTTGCACGGTTTAATTTGTGACTTGAATGACGGATGATAGATGTCTAATATTGCAAGGGCAATATTTACTTTACAATAATATCTGACAATGTGAGAGTGATGTGAGAAAAGCAGTAACTGCATATATATTTGGGAATATTTTATCATTTTGGGCGAGGATGTAGCCACAGCCGGCCTAATCATTAGAAAATTGATCGCTATCCATTATGAAATAGTGATTTTTAAGCAAGAAATGTGATGTAACTGATGTTTGTCAATAATGGATAAAAAAAAAAAGATCAATTGTCAAAGTTGTTAATAAATACCATAATTCTTTGACTAATCCAAAGTTTTACTCAACAGCCAATCAGCGGACTGACATTCAAATGTAAACATTGTGATTTCATCAACTCAGTTACTTTCTGCTTTCTATATCTCTGTTGGTTTTCCAGGGTCAAAAAAAGGAACTAGAACACACAGAGATGACACATTTTCTTTTTTTACTCGAAAAGCAAATATGTCACCTTTCTTTGGAAACACCTAATCCGCCACAGGGAGTTTAATTTAGCATTCATAACAATATTACCGTTGGACCGATACTGCAAATGGAAGCAGGTCTAAATCAAACAACGTGCTTCCTCTCAGCCACAGTCATCACTTCCAATAAGTGTTTACTAGTGAATTGTTCAGATGATTTATTGTATGTCCGATATTTAACATGTCAATTATGTAAATCTGTTAATTTTAGTCATTAGTAATATGCTCCTGCCATTATCGGTCAGATTCTCTTTCTCAAAAATGTTGCATCTTTTGAAAATAAACCAAAAATCAACAATCCAATGGGCTCCAAACCAGGAAACCAAAAGACCGGATGATCTCTAAGCCACGATTTGGTTTTGGTCCACAAAAAAATGTCACTTTCACTCATTTATAGCAAAGCACTACAAAAACGATCAATCAACTCCACTAGCTGACTTTGATCAACTGATATTGTGACATTTTCTTTCGGGTTTTTTGCTCAGCGTGTATTTGTGTCTGTGCAGTCACAAGGTTTGGAAAGACTGCAAGGATTTCGTGTTCGACCACAACCATAAATATTCAAACAGGTTCCTTTTCTTCAAGCCTCAGAATACTGAGTAAATATTGACACGTTGGAATCAGGGTGGACTGAAGCATCCCATACTTGTACTTAAAAGACTCACACATAAGCATGTATGCAAAAACACACACACACACACACACACACACTGGTGGCCTGCAGCTCTGAGAGGTCTTTGTTTACACCAGGGGGAGTCCTGGAAAATTAACTGCTGAATCAAACCTACATGACACCTTCTTTAGTTACGCATGAATTCAGTGACACATTAATTACGATCATGTAATCGATACTGAAAGACAGATATGTAAAGTTTGAGGCTTCGCTTCCACCAGAATGAAACTAGGAAACTTTCCTCCACAAACTTCGAGCCTCACGCTTGAGGTTTTTCGTTCCTGGAATGAACGCGTTGTGTGCGTTTCTTTATGGGAGTTTGAGAAATGTCTTCGCTGCACAAGACGTTTTTATGTGTGTACCCGCTGGTGAGGGTTGAAGCTGCTCCTGCCAACAGTAACAGCTCAGTAGCCAGTGAGAAGGAAGAAAGAGGTTCATTAAAAACCAAATACACTAGTTACATAACCAACAGTTCTGTTCACCCCCCACCCCCACCCCCCACCCCCCCACACACATTTTCCTCCATGATATGAACACTCTCTTCCCTCATCTCCATCTTCTTCTCTCTCCCACGCCTCCTGGCAGAGCCCGCCCATCATCCTCTTCTCCTCCCATAGCAACAGCTTATCTCAGCTCTCCTCCCTCGTTCCCAAACCCCCTCACTCCTCTGTTCTCTCATCAAAAGACTCCTGCGCTCACTACATCATCATCATCATCATCACCATCATCAATTCAAAATATACTTTACATACAGCAGGGCTAAAAAATGGGAATATCACTGAGAACTTACAGAGGAACTTTGTGTTTTACTTTCATTACTGGGAAAGGGGCAAGAAATGACAGATCGGTTCCAAAACTTTTCCAGCCAGATGCTTTCAGGTGGGGTGGGGGGGGTGTTCATGAAGGGATTTGGTTTAGAACTGACTCGCATACAAAGAACAAACAGCAGAAAGTAGTGTGTGCGAACACAGCAGATGGCGACAGCTTAAGGGTTTAGGGTGTGTCTTCCACCCTCTACCATTTGCTGATGGAAGGACATCTCATGCAGTACCATAAATCCCACCATGTGGTCCTCACACGCAAAATAGCGCACCCTTGTGGTCACCATTTGCCTCACCTATGCAACCAGGTTCCCGACTGCTGGTCTGAGGGCAATTAAAGGCCCCTGGATTCACCGTGTATATTAATCATTAACAGGTATTTATCTAGGCTAATGATCCCTTTTTTACAGTAGGTTATCACCACCGTCAGCATTAAAATATATATAATCCTCAAGATCTTCTCAAAACAAACATTGCTAATGCTCATTCTCGGTTGATTTTCCCGTTTCAGATAGCTGCTGCAACCTGGTAGCCGTCCTCACACATTTATTAAGATTTTAATTTGGTGCTGTAATTGCCTCCACCGGTGCATCAGAGGAGGAACGACCCTTCTCCATCACTCCCCTGTAGTGTTTACACAAGACAATGAGGCTCCACAGGTCTTTAGTGTTTCTTTATGTGACCGTATAAAATTTAAGAGCCTCTATTTAGCATTAGTTCTAGACATACAATTATTTAAATAAAGCAAAAATAAGAACACTTATTGCAAATAACTTCACAATATAGCAACAATTACAACTTAAAAAAATTAAGTTAACTCCTCGCCACGTTTCTCATTTCCATTGTCGTATTCTAACATAAATAAGACTGAATCCCACTGAATCATATGCTGATAGGGACATGGGGAACAATTAGCTTGAAAATTACCACAATTACCATGCCACTGTATGTCTAGTCGACTGGTCTGCAGCATAATTACTTCAATAAAAACAGGTCACCAGATCTAAAAATACGTCGGGAACTGCTCATTAGAATCACGACAGTCAATTAAATAAAAAGATCAACACAGCAATGAGTATTTATTGTAGCCACAGTTAATGCAATTAAGCCACGTCTAATGAGGTTATCGTCTCCACTGTGAACAATTACTTGTGCTTCACATGGAGAATACAGAAAAACTCAAAACGTGCACACAACACTTTTAGAGTGACACTTCAACTCACACAAATAATCACGTCAAAAATGTATGGGGGAGAAGTCACAGTGGAAGTGGCTGTGAATCTGTTGAGGGCTGTCATACTCGATCTTGACACAAGAGGGCAATGGAGGTCTTTCTGGAGAAGCGGGGCTGACCTGAGGAGGCAGCAGGCATGCAGCCTTTGTAGGAGTGATCTCAACCCTACCAGCGGCCCACAACGTGGACACAGGAGGGAGGATGGTGGTGGTGCTGCTGCTGGAGTGTATATCACTGTGTGGATTTGAATGCGAGGACCCGTGGTCCTCCAGGGTGAAGAATGTAGACGTTGGTAGAGCGGTGGAGGACGGAGGTTGGTGCTCACATGTGTTTCCTGAGCTGAGAGAGAAAGCAGGAGGGCACAGAGCGTGCTGGTGGATGGCTGGTTGACCATACATGTTACCCCACGGGCCCGACTGGTACGCGGCCATTCCACCTGAATGGAAAGTCACAGATTTAAACATGTGACATGTGAGACATGCTGGAGGTCATTTTAGCTAAAGGAGCAGGACCACTGGATGGGATGGATGCCATACACACCCCTTTACCTCAAATTGAGACCAATCCATGATGATCCATGATTGTCTTCCTCAGACAAGTTTTTCCATTTATTTTCATGAAAACTCAGCTCTCCCTTTTCCTGATACCAAATTGTTCAAGTTTACTGCTGGTGAAAACCCAAAATTCCTAATTTTACCTTTTTAGAATAAAAATAAATTACATATTAAAAAAATAAATAAAGGTGATGTTTATGGGGAAACGATTTATAGACAATTTAATGTGTTTAACACTGAATTTGCTGAACTGTTAGCAACTCATCCAACTGGGCAGCATAACCAAAAAGAGCCAAGTCATGCATTTATTCTGAGATTTTCTTTTCAGGGATGCAAAATCCAATCTCAAATGAGGAGACGGCTTATAGATGGAAGTGATACTCGCTTCCAGAGCAGTAATGTAGAACTGTAATCTACTTTCTTAGAACTTCCCTTGCAGTTTGCCTGTAATGCATTTCTGTGAAACTGTCAAAGACACCAGAGCAAAAAACCACATATCCCATCAGAAGGAAGTGACACCATAACAGCCAAAACTTTAACCGTCTCCAAGCTCCCTCCCTTCTCACGATCAGCCAATCACGTTCCTTGATCTACGAGCAACATGCACCAGCAAACAATGTCACACTTCTGTTGCTGCTTCACACCAACATTTGACACAACTACAACAAAAAAAGCCATGGAGTAACACAATAAGTAAAAGGCGAGAGGGAATTCATAGGACAGGTAGGATTGTCCTACTGACCTGCAGTACGGTGTAAGAATCAGACAGAACTATGTGAAGCAGTTAAGAACACAAGCTGGATCAACATTAATGCACAAAATGCTTAGTTTTCAGTGAGTATTGAATCTTTGCAAAATTCAAATATTATCTGGCGCATGACTTCATGCAACTGAAACCCTTTATTTATCATCCTCATTCACCAACCTCTAAATCTTATATTCAATAATACAATGGAAGCACTGGGGTCTGAGTGGCTCGGACACAAAGAATGTAATCAAGACTTTCCGGGTCGGACGTCATCCTGGGACCTTGATGTTAATAACAGTCTAGAGGTCCTACCAGCAGAAGACAAAAAGCTGAATGGGGTATTCAGAAATCCAGAAGTCAAATCCTCATTTCCTGAATAGACAACGTTATGTGAATCAAGCAGTCAAGGTACATAACTTGGATGTTTATTTCAATCCCATCATCATTTTTTAGATGACTCCCTCAAATTTATTATTTCATTGTGACATTTGGGCTTCCTCTTGGGAAACATACATTCAAAATGACTATAACAACATTTTTTGGTCATGATTAAACAAAGGTGTCCCTTTTCCTTTAAAAAAAACATTCTTTAAAGAGTGGCTTTAGCGAGAAACACTACGGCTTATTACAAATATATATTTACTGAAATATGTGTGATGAGGTTCATTCATTCATTCACTGTCTACCGCTTGTTCCAAATTTGGCGGTCATGGGGATTGCTGGAGCCTAAGCCAGCTGGACTTATGGGCGAGAGGGTGGGACACTCTAACCACTCACACACACGGGCAATTTGTACAGATCAATTCACCTAAGGTGCATGCTTTTGGAGGGGAGAGGAAGCCGGAGAACCTGGAAATAACCCACACAGACCAGAGGAGAACATTCAAAATCCGCACAGAGCGGGACTTGAACCTGGAACCATTTGCTGTGAGGCAGCAGCGCTACCCACTGCACCACCATGACGCCTCAAGTGGTTTTCATACCTAAGATACCTAAGAATCAACTTTTGCATTGACAAGCTTTACTTACATTTTGGGACCAGCTTGTTTTTGGTCTGACACACTTGGCTGCCACATATTTGTGACCCCATAAATGAATCAAACCACATCTTAAGGACTTACTGTGATGACCGGACGACTGCAGCAGGATTTGCCCCGTGTTCTGGGACTGGAAATACGTGGGGCCTCCAGTGGTATAGGTCACCATCCTAGTGGAGCTTCCTCCAGGGCCAAAAGTCAGGTAAGAGGTGGGGTTAGAATCTGGAGGGTTTGGGGTGAGGTAGGGGGAGGGAGTGAGGTACGTCATGTGAGGTAGGGATGCTTGAGATTGGTGATGGGGCTGGGCGTTGGGGTAGGAAGGCTGGAGCTGGAAGGAGAGCACAGGGTTCTGCTGGCTTGAGTTCAGATAATCCAGCTTCTCCCCAATGTCAAAAAGGGAGCTGAGAATACAGAAATAAAAAGTCAGACACCCACATCATCATAAGACCATTATTTACATTTATAATAACCATATTAATAATACAGGCCTTTCTGTCAATAGGGTTGTACACTCTAAAGTGTGCTACAAGAGCAGTTCAAAACATTATGTTTGAGAACAGAATCTATTAAAGCTGCAGCCTGAGGCACCGTTTTATCAGTATTCCACAGGACCCCCCACTCATGCCCACTCCATTCCAAACCCTTGATCCTGCAGCCATCGCTTGTGGCTGTTGTCCCTGCTGAAATTATTTGTTAGACTGACTCCACCGCCGGCTGAGAGCTACGCTGACCTGGTGTCCGTCTGCAAATACTGGGGGTCTCGATGGGACAAGGAGGAGCCCCCATCCACGGCATCCAGAAACGCAGGTGGGGTGTTAAGAAGAGGTGGAGCGGCATTGGTGGGATTGTAGGTCATTGATAGGAGGGAGAAATTGGCTCGACGGATGGGAGGAGGGCTGTGTAAGGGGCATGGGTGGTACTGTTCCAAACCCCCCTGAGATGAAAGCTGGTGCTGACCCTCATCTCTCACGCTGGATTGGCCTTGGAGATGAGACACAGAGATTAAGCAGTGAGATTAATGCGATACAGCTGTTTGGTGTTCGACACGGAGGAGCCGAGTGGATTCAAACCAAACAAATTCAGCGCCGGGTGACGGGTGATATGAGTTCAAATCTCTACCCAAGTCCTCTCCATTGGCACCCACCCTATTTGTTAACACAGTGCTCCCGTTGTACTGAGGAACCTGGACACAAGTTTAGGAGGTAGACAAACAATAAAACAATTCTAAATCTATTTTTTTTTAGCATTACTTATAATATAAAAGTTTGTCAACATGATTAATAATTAAAATCTGTGAAATCTGGATATTTAGGGATGAATAATTCAGCCCTCAGCAGTGGAGAAGATGCCATACGCCTGCAGGTTGTTCTCACATGTAGAATAAAACAAAACCCATCCAGTGTGCACAGAAGTCTTCTTCCCCACATAGACCAGTGGCCTTCAATGTGTGCATGCATGCATATTTCGGCACCTGGGCTGTTGAGAATGGCCACCAGGTTGCTGAAGGAGGGCATCGTCTGGTTGGACAGGGAGGGGAGGGATGGGGCCACAGAAGTGAACTGGGGCACCTTGCTGACAAAGTGAGAAAAAGAAGGGGCGCCTTTACTGGAAAAGACGTGAAAAAAGCCACAATGGAGACATAAAATCTGAGGACATTACAGAGACAACATCGTGATACCTGTTCGGACTCAACATGAGCAGGGTGGTGTTGATTTGTTTTGGGGGGCTGCTGCTGAGTCCAGCTCCGTTCTGCCCGTGTTCAGCCTTTGCAGTGATGGAGCGCTCTACTTTCCTCCACTTAGCCCTGCGGTTCTGGAACCAAACCTGGCAAAACGGGGATATAATTGGAGGGCAACATTCACATAATTTTAATAAGGAGTGACGACGGTGGAAACTCCCCGTTCACTAAGAGTTTAATCCATCTGGAGTCATGAGGCATATTTCTAAAAAGATCAAAAAGAGGAAAGCAGCTATCAAACCATAATTCTTTGAGGCGTGACGCCAACTGACGCAGCGATGACTTTCCTCTTCTCTGCATCAGGGTAGTGGTCTTCCTGGAATAAGGCCTCTAAATGCTCTAACTGATCTGCTCTCATTTGTACATGCACACACACACACACGCAGAGAGACACACACGAAAGTGATCTGCTTAGCGACTGAATACATGCAGACACGTTGACTGTACGGTTACCAGTGCGGTAGAGCGTTCGAGTTTTCTTCTTCGGCGCAGGCGGCATCACGCCGTTCTCCACGGTTTTGAACCCTGGGAGCACTGGTAGGTTGAGGACGCGGCTTCGACCCTTGGTGCTGTAGCGTATGGAGCGTCGGGTGGAGTACACCTGGGTTACCTCCATCTACCGTCAGCCAGAGACATTTCATCAGCATTCAAAGCCAAATATAGAGCAACTGTTGAACTAAAATGATTACTTCTCTGTAGAGTGTCTTTTTTTTTTTTTAAAGCTAAGCACAAGGTGACGTGTCAATCTGCAGGTCTTTTCACTTATAAAGAGTTGGGAAGTGCATATGCAAATGTAAAAACTGTTGTGTTAAAGCCTTTTGTGTCTCCACAATGAGGTGTGTTAAACCCAATAAATTCTGTCAGGACTACAAGGTTGAAAATGAAAAAAAAAACATATTGGAGGTGCTGCATTAGAAAGATGTGAGAATAGAAGACTTCTGTTGCGCAATCATCTCTGTTTGAAGCTGGAAGCACGAGGTGACATAAGATAAATCTCTGATCCTGAGTTAAAGTGATATTAAATAAAGCTATATTCTGATTTTCTTTTGCTTTGACATTGAGGCTGATGATGTTACAGCAGCGCTGTAATGAATCAGTGCGGCGCTCAAGGACGAGCAGGTGATCAGTAAACAGCTCACCTCCAGAGGCTGCTGGCTCTGCTGGGGGAGGCTGGGAGGTAGGAGAGGGCTGTGAATTCTTTTGGTTCTGTGTCGTTGAGGAGCTGCAGACGGCATCGACAATGGAGGTTGTGATGAGTACAGCAAAGGAACAGGGATGGGAGGGCAGTACATCCCTGTCCCCCTGCAACCCAGGTAGACAGGATCAGACAGTTCGCAGCTGTTTATCAGTCCGACGGGAGGCTCTGATGGAGCCAAACTCTCCTCGGAGCTCATCACCGACACCTCCTGTAACTGACTAGACCTTTTCTCCTCGCTGACATCCTTTAAGCCTCTCCTATTTCTCACTTGCTCACTTTGTTTCTTACCTCGCCTCTTCCTACCCTTTTTCCTCTCCTCTCTCTCTTTCCTTTCTCTGTCCTCCTTCTTATTCGTGTTTGCCTCCTTTTGTTTCATCGTGCCATTTTCCATTTGCACCTCCTCCACTTTCGGCCTACTCTCCAGCATCAGCTGCTCCTCTTCTCCTTCTGTTGTTATCAGTTCCTTTTTGGATGAGGATTTCTCCCTCTCCTCCTTCCCCCCTTTATCTTCACATTCTGCTTCCTCTCCTGAGTCTTCATCAACCTTCTGATTAAGCACTTCCTCCTGTCTTTCCATCATACTCCCTTGGCTGCTCTCATTGTCAGATTCCACATCTTCATCACAATGAAGACTTGGATAGTCTGCAAGAAAATTTATAGCACATTTATTTCACTTTTGACTTGTTCCTGTGAAATCTGGACCAGTTTAACCTGCATGGCGTACAATGTTCTGTTTCTATTGTTTGCGGAAATTCACAGATTTTGTTTTATGATCTTTATGATAAGGATGTTGTCTTCTAGTGTGCATGTAGAAAACAAGAATTTAACATTAACATCCACGACCCAGTGTTTGCTGGTTTAGCCGCAATTCCTAAGTTAAACATGCATGACTCTTAATTAGCAGTTTGCATTATATGACAAAAATAACCCACATTTTATTCAATAACATTTCAATGGCGTTTAGGTTGGGAGGCTATTGCTGGTCATTCCATACATGTGATATCAAGCGTCCAATCGGTAAAGTTAAATTTTGATCATTACATTAGAAAATACTTGTTTGCATCTGCAAACATTTTATATATTTTTCTTTTTTTTTTTTTTTTTAATTCTAATTTAATTTTTTATATACTGATTTGATCAAGTTAAAGAATATACTTTTTTTTTTTCCACCTGAAATAAAGTGACTTATGTCCGGGAGCACATGATAACGCAGCCTTTCATAATTGCTGAATCATGAATTGACCCGCATACGTCATCCTCAGGAGGCGCGTGTGTCTGCGGCGACTTTAATCTGTGTCCCAGGTGCGCAGCGGCTCGCGCCACCTCACCTGCCCGTTAATTAACTCAGGTCGGCTAGCAGCGGCTAAACTAGCAAACTCAGAGCCGTGGATGTTAATGATAAACTTTATAATCCTTAATTTGTCTCAGTGGAATTGAACGTCACCGTGAGATTAGGAGTTTGAAATACTTCCGGAAAGTTTTCAGGACTTCTAATAGAACACCGAGTCTCGTCCGGTCAGCTGGTTAAAGCCAGCCAATAAAACAATTAAATGTGAATTTAAATGTCCTTACCTAAATCTTCAGCCTGCTCTTCTTCTTCTTCCATCTCAACTCGAGCCAATCCAAGCCAATAAACTTGACTTAATAATCAATTAAGTCACTAAGAGTCACAACGAATTGCTCCAGCACTGGAGGCTAATGAGGCTGATTGATTGATTATCTGACTGACCCGAGACAGTTCCGACAATTATCACGTGGAGGGTGAAACTGGATCAGCCAATCAGCGACCAGTAAGAGGTCCATACGCTTCCTGTTCACGCGTCAAGACCAAGGCTCACGCTCTGTATTATTGGAGGGGAGAAAAATCTATTTCATTGATTATAATCGATCATTTTGTTGTAATGTTTTTATTGAATATTCATAAATTAACAATTGGAAGTGCATCATGACTACGTGTTGTTATTTTATTATATAGCATATTTAGTCCATTGATAAATATGTAAACCATGTATGAGTAAAACTTTATTGATAAATGAGAAGCAACAAGAGGAACACTTAACATGTGCCCTAGACTCATTAGATATAACCTTTCTCTGCAGTTTGGAAACCATCCATGTTTGTAAAAAAACAGGCGATAAATTGTGGAATAATTGGTGTCTTCAAATAGCCTACAGGCACACTGAAAAAGCAATTATTTCCTCTCAGATCATGCATATAGTTCGCAATGTGAACCGTATCTGACCAAAGCCGGAAGAGGTCTGTTCTATGATGCTCATTTACAACAAGCAGATGATGTCTTTGGTATGCTATTTCAAATTAAAATCAGGAGTGGCATGGGGGAGATTTATAATCTTTTTAGTCTGATCTGAGCATTTTAACATGTAGCTATTAAATTTACAGCCTTGTGTCTCCAATTTGACATTGTTGTGACCGTCCAAACTTGAGTTTTCCTGTCACTGCTGATTAAACATGACAGTGAGCCACGTGGATTCTGGTTACTGGCATCTTATTTATGCTCAAATATAAAATCTGATTTAGGACCATACAGCAAAATATCCTACATCAGATCATAGTCCATGTCAGTTATGCTACTGACCCTGTCCTGAAAAAACTCCCAAAACACATCAGGGCTACAAATAAATAATATAGACACGTTTTATGACGTTAAAAATCATTCTATATAGCTAGTGTGTGTATATAGTTAGTATGTGTGTGTATATGTATATATAATTTTTATATTATTATGACTATGTGATTTTGTGCATATATACCAGCATATATATATATATATATATATATATATATATATATATATATATATATATATATATGATGATATCTATACAGTATATATAAAACGATAAAATATATCATAAACATCCTAATAGCCTTATATGAATACTTTTACACAAAAAAATGCATTGTATTCAGATGATTAAAGATTGAATGATGATTTGTCAATGATTCAACTTCCTTAAGTCAGTTTTTGTTTAAACTTTAAATGAAATTTAAATTTTATTTGCCTTTATGTATTTCCTGTTTGTGTTCTGTGTGATTGTTGTGCTGTGTATATGTTAGAATTTATTTATTATGACAGTTCAACATCAGATGTTGATATCAAACAGATTTGATATGTAAATAAATAAATATTTTCTGTAAAACACTTTATAATAGAGCTATACGTTCGGATGGAGCGTTAGCAGAGAAAGGCTTCCTCTCTCAATCGGTCCCGTGGTTTTGTTTAAGTCCCACATCGGAGAGGTGAAAATACCAATTGTTTCATTAAACACATATTGGATTATCATAACCATATTTTATTAAATTTGGTTTAAAACAATAAAAATCCATGTAGCCATAAAACCTATTGGACCCCTGTGATCGTAGCACCATAAAACTATATAGTAGCTGAATAAAAGTGTTGGATGTGTTTTGTGGCTGATGAATCTTTTTAGCAGGGAAGCACTTAAAATGAGGTGCAGTCCATTCATAACCTTTGACCCCAGGTGGAAATGTTCTTGGAAATGTAAAACTGCAGGTAATGATGAGGGAGAGATCCTAGAATTGATATTAAGTCTGAAATGAATTTGCCTGCGTTTTCATTTTGTCACCCCTCAGGTTTTTCTGGGGGTCCATGTGGGGCTTTCATACCCCAGATTGATGGAGTTAAGGATAAGCAATGCTGATCCTTTGAGCCTCTTATTCCACAAATGCCTAAAACAGGGCAAAACAATCTGTTTGTTAAACACTGTATGAATATAACATCTCTTTATTCATCCAAGAGTAACTATTGCATGCAGTGTTTAATTAAAATTAAGAGATCTGCTTGTGGTTGTGCTCCAGTTGTTCTCCTTTTACCCACCAGATGGGGTACTGGCTGGACCCCAGGCTCTTGAACCCTCTGTCAATGCCAAATATGAGTCCTGCTCAACCTACACTCCTCCTTTTTACCCCTTCCAAGCAGGAGAAGGCTCATATGTAACCCTCCCGTCATCCTCTGTGTGAAGCACATTTCCATATCAGCAGACCACCATTCAAGGCCAGCACATGTTGTCTTCCCTACAGACCAGCTGATATTCCTCCACATCAGAAGACCTTGTTTTCATCTGGTGAAGAATGTAAACTGACACCCCTTTTTGGAGTCATTTCCATTCCCGTGCGCTCACCAATCTACACGGACTGTTTATTTAATCGTTTCATAAGTACATTTTTATTTCATGACCTAAGAATAATAACGTCTCTGGCGGCACCTCCCTTGAGGGTCGGCTGAGTGTAAATAGACCGTGATCATACATACTGTATACAGTAGCTCAGCACACGGTAGAGTTTAGCGTAATGTCACTGGGTCAGAGCTGGTATGAAGGCCAAGCTAATGCTGGTGTGTGATAACACCGGAGCCAGACTCTGTGTCTGCACGCAAAACCTTCTGGATGTACAGACAAAAATATATTCCTCTTCACGACAGACAACATCAGGATCAAAAGGGCCGCTCATTCAAATTACAAGTTACTTTAATCTGGTGGTAAAAATTGTTTTTGATTAAAAGGCGATTTATAATAGTCCCAGCATTGAGAAAAAAAAAAGTGATTTAAATAATTTTCCACTTGTGTGTCTTTCAGCATCAGTGTGCCGGATTCTTCAGATAATTTAGAAAACCACACCGATATTTTTTTTTTTTTTCTAGTTGTACAACATCTAGAAAGAGATGAAACACAAATTATATGAAGCTGGCAGAAGAGACTTTAGAAAAAAGTTAACCTTTTGGATAAGTTATATTCATCTATGTAGAGAATTAACTTCACATTTCCTTTGTTACTTGCTAATCTCAAAGAAGTAGAGTCAGGATACAGTAAGATAACTCCATTTAATTCTCATAGTGTCCTTTAATCTCCATCATAGTGACGCACTTTTACCTCACATAAAACATCATTTTACAGAGTCTTTTTGAGGAAAAAATGTGCTTCTGATTTTGGAAAAGCATTCATTATCTGCTGCTGCTCATAGCAGGTTCACAGAGAGACGTATTTGAAACCAAGACCCTCTTGGTGTGAGGTGCGTTCCACTGGCTTTGAGTTAAAAACCATTTTTTTAAAAATCTGCTAAAGTGAAAATACAATTGCTGACCTTGGAAAATACTACAAATGAACTGTATGCATAATTACATTAACTGCTGAAGCTGGATCACCTGACCTTCAGAGGCTACAGACATTCCCCGGTTCACTGCATGCTAATTGGTTGTAGTAATTTGAATAATTGTGCATTAGTTTTATAGATTTAGCACAAAGACAGTACAGCTACAGTTGGCATGGTATTCCCACCCAACATAACATACTAGAGACATGACCGCTGAGATAAAGCAGAGTCAGAGCCATTGAAGGATTTCGTGTACTAAGTTATATCCCGATATCAGTCCACGATCTCTTCACGGTCTCACAAAAAGGAATGCACATAAAGTCCACACGTTCCCATTCCTTCTTTCAGAGGCTCAAAAAGGGGAATGGGATCGCAGAAAAGGGAGAAACTGTTCTCTGGTTCTGGTTAAGTGATAATGGTTGGCAGGTTTGCATTCTCAAGAGTCCTCACATGATGCACACAACCCCATCACGCTATGTTTGATTTACTCCTATAAATGTTCAACAAGGTGGTGTATTTTTACAAAACCAGGGATTCTAACGGGGTCTGGAGTTCCTTGGAAAACAGACTGCATTGAGTCGTCTGGATTTAAAGGTGTAATCCTGCACATTCTTTTCGAGATGCGGAGCTACAGCTATAATAAGAGGCCGGTTACTTTAATTTAAGTAACAGAGCTCGCCTGCTGCCACTTCTAACCGTTCAGGCGCCGGGAGGAACCTGCTGATCGCCTGCTGGCTGGAGTTTCATCTTCTTATCCAGCTCTGGGAAAGAAAGCAAATAAGTTCATTTCCCAAAATATCTGACTACTCCTTAAATGGGAACATGGAGGTGGAGGAGGACAAGCTCAAACTCGACTGAAAGAAAAACATTTTTGACCAGGGCCTTTTCACAAGTTAATCAAACTTATATAATAACAGATATTTTTTCAAATGCTGATGATAATGATGCAAAATAGTTTTGGGATCATTAACGTGACCCAGTTCAAACCCACTTATCCACTCTCTTGAATTAAAATCAACACAAAAGAGAGAGAGAACAGATCACCCAATCAGGTATTTTCTTTTATTTGGAACAGAGTGGCAGATTAGTGACAGGGCGGTGGCGTGGAGGATCCGCCTCCTCTCGCGCACTCAGCCAATGACAGAAACTCAGCCTTAAAAAAATGCAAATGTATAAAAACAGGAATGGGTACAGCAAACAGAGTGGCGTAGCCTCCATCAGGCTTCACACACACACACACACACACACAGCTACACGCATCGACATAGAAAGTCACCCTCTCTTTAACACACACACACGTATCTTATTTGGCTACGCAGGCTTTGATGGACACACACACACACACACACACACACGTTTATACTTTTGACAGTCACTTTAGAAAAGACAGTTCATGTTAAGATCATTCCTGCCTGTGAGAAGTGGGGTGTGTGTCTGTCTGTCCTGCGGCGGAGAGACAGACGGACGGTGAAGAGACAGTGGGTGTGGAAGCCACCGGCCGCCCTTCATCCACCAGCTGACACACACACACACACACACACACACACACACACACACACACACACACACGATGAAGCACACGCACGCACAGGTGGTGGGTTAAGATGAGGTGAAGACACACACACATTCTCACATTGGCCTGGGGGATCACAAGTGACGCACACACAGCAGGGGGTGGTGGTGGTGGTGGGTGGGTGGGTGGGTGTATGGGGGGGGGCAGAGGTGTGTTACCTGTCTGTGGAAGAGCGTGAGAACTGCTGGAGTAGGTAAACACACACTCGACCACGGTACATTCCAACGTAAGTCACCCCACTTTGCCCTCTCAGACACACAGAAACACACAGAAGCGTACACACACACACACACACACACACACACACACACACACACACACACACACACACACACACACACTAGTATAGTTTTGACTCCCATGCATTTTTGTTCTACAGTACTGAGTATAATAGAAGCTACTAGCCCAGTCACACTGGTGTGGTTATTGTTACAATCTCTTAGATAGAAGCACAGCACTCCTGTCTCCTCACATCCCCCTTCCCAAAATCCTCACCCCCTTTTTTTTCCCCCTTTGACCCCTCCCCGGAAAAAAAAAAGAGCCCAACAGTAGGTGCAATTTATCCCATAAACACAAAACGACTAAAATGTTCAGACTGATTTTGCGTCGACGGGGGCAACTTCCTGCGTTGATTTTGAAACGTCTCGACGGCCCCTCTTGGTTCCTAGGAGAACCGTAGGGAGAACCAAAAGGGTGGGACGAAGAAAGAAAATGAGACATGCGTGAGGCGAGATGTCGGGGCCATGTGATGATGGGATACGTAGTTGTGCTTTTACGCAAACAGACCAAACCCTAAAACCAACCGGCAAACCGATCCATAACTAATCAATTCGTATCCAGACCACCTGATTTGTTTGTTTTTTTTACTCGTGACGACCACAGCGAGGATGACGATTGATCGATGTGTGTCTGAATGATATGGTTTTACAATATATTTAAAGTCTGTATGGTGTCATTTGTGTGTGTGTGTGTGTGTGTGTGTGTATGTGTGTGTGTGTGTGTGTGTGTGTGTGACTGAGAGCACAGCTCATCTGGAGTGATGACGAATGTGATGAAAGAAATCATGCAGATGGTTAGTGACGCCAGAGAGGACACACTGATATTTACATATAAACTTTTTTTTTTAAAAACAGCTCAACACACATCCGCCTTGTTTAAGAATAATCATTATAATAATTGTGTTATTATTATTATTCACCATCCAGCCCAGAACATCGATATATTATTGGTTATTATTACTATCCGTAACTAGTCTTTGTACAGCTCAGACGGACCAGCCTGTGTTTCTACATCCAGGGTTGTTCACCGTTTTCTGCTTGGCCGAGCACAGAGAGAGAGGTCACGGCCACCTTCAAGCAAATACAAGTGTGTGTGTGTGTGTGTGTGTGTGTGTGTGTGCGCACATGTGTCTGTATGAATGCACATGTGTGTGTGGGTATGTGAGTGTGGTTGTATATGGATGTGTGCATCTTTGAGCACCAATAGGATGGAAGGCACAAAAGAGACCTTTCCTCTCACCTTTTGACCCCCGTCTCTGTGCAGCCAACCAGATGCTCTGGGTGTTTGTTTTTTTAAGGGGGTGGGGGTGAGGGGCAGAATCGAGCCCACCTCGCTCTCTCTCTCTCTCTCTCTCTCTCTCTCTCTCTCTCTTTTGTGTCTTGTCCGGCTGGCTCCGCCCCTTTCCTTGTTCTTTTTTTGAGCCTTCTCCTTCGCCCCGTAGAAACAGAAGACAACCACTTTTTTTGTGCTACAAAACACAAGTTGAGATCTCGTGTTTTGTTTCCTTGTTGTTGTTGGTTTGTTTGTTGTTGTTGTTGTTGTTTTTTTTACAAAATAATCATATCATTACATACAGAACAAGAGCATCTGTAGAATATTAATAACAACATTTACTTTAAAAACATCTCATGTGTATGTGTTATTTTTTTCAGAATATATTTGGATTTATTTTTTTTATTTTTTTTGTCCTTTTTTTTTATTTTTCGTCCACTTTTTCGTTTTCATTGAAAAAAAAGTTCCAAGTCCGCAGAGAGAAAGGCGCCCTCGAGTGTTTTGGAGACAAGAGGAGAGAGGGATAAGGCGAGGCGAGCAGATGAGGGGGGAAGCGACAAAAAAGAAGAGGAAGAGGAGGATGAGGAGGAGGAGGGCAGGGGCTCAGAGTATCTTTCTCTCTTCTGTCTCTCACTCTTTTTCTCTCCCTCGCTGTGGTGCGTCTCTCTGGCATATGAGGGTTATGCGTAAAACTCCTCCTGCTTGTCTGGTTTCTGGTAGGTGACGGTGGCCTGTTTGGGCTCCTCCAGCGTGTAGCTGCCCTCGTCCTTCTTCTTCATCCTGTACACCAGGAGCATCACCAGGAAGGCAGCAAACATGGCTCCCACCACACCGCCCACAATCACCGCTGGAGAGGGAGAGAAACAGTTGTTAAAAGGCAGAACACCATCCAACAATTAACAAAAATCAATAACCACTACATTAGCATTGACAGCTATATTACTACGAGATCTAAGCTACCCCAGCGTGGCTATAAAGGAAGAACCTGCATTCATTTTGTGTACATGTGCACCACTTCATGCTTCACTGCAACGCAAAATAGTTCATCCTGATGGGGTTGGTGTGACTGATCACCGAACTCTTGAAGAGTGGGAACAATTAATTTCGGAATGTTAATCAGAGTATTTTCTGCACTATAAGGAGCACTGGAGTATAAGACGCACCTTCAATGAATGGCCTTTAAAAAAAACAAAAAAAACTTTCATACATAAAGCGCACTGGGTTATAAAATGCATCTTGGAACTTTTTTTAATATATAAGGCACATTGAAATTGAAGAAATTGAGAAAATGAAAGGCTTTTAGGTGCGCCTTATATTACGGAAAATACTGTAATTGTTGAGGCCAAACCAGAGGAGAAACGGTTTATTATACAAAGTGGTTGTGGAAAACTTTCCTACCATTTGTTGTGTTGGAGGTGTTGACTGTTTTTTTCCATTCTAGCTAATATCAGGGGTGACATTTAAAATATCACAAGTTTTCATCACCCCTGACTTTCAACACCATTTATTGAAATTAAATTTCTTTGTAAGATCAAGCTTTTTCATTCTGTTACGCTCTGCACTTTCACCATCCCTGATTTGGGAATGGAAGACAACTGAGGTATCGGACATGAAATATTAATTGCATCCTTTCATATGCATCATTTACGGTTTCTCGTGTAAAATACACGATGAACGTATTTTTCCGGAATCGATTGCACATTTATTACCATCACTAAACAAAGGTCTTTAGCCATGCTAGCAGTGTAGACTCATATTTTGAAAGGGGTTTATTCCATCAGATAGTCCAGCTATTCAATGGATTACAATGAAGCATCTACCATTTGTGCCCAAAAAGAGGAAGAAATTTATTGTCTAACTACTTTTTTTTTGGCTCAAATCAAAATTTATTGTAAGTTATACTTGCCATCATTATAAATGCATATTTGTTTTCTTGGTTCAATTGATCTAAATGACCAACACATGTACATAATTTCAAATGAATGCATAGGCCTGAGGTTCCATCACACAATCAGTCTAAAGCCTGTTGCCTCCTGCTCTTTACCAATGACCAGGAAATCAGCAAAAACCACCGCCAGCAGTCCACCAATCAGAACAGCTGAAGGAGAGACAGAGAGCCGGTCAGGTCAGCAAAGTTGGCTGCTCCCTCACTTTTCTACAACAGCTCATTGGGATGAGGGGAGGTTGGTGAAGAGGGGGTGGGGGTGGGGTGGGGGGCACTTGAAAAGATATTGGATTTACTCAAAGAAACACGGGAGAAAGGAGGGATTGGATAAAGTAAGAGGAGGATTGCTCGCTTTCAATGGGTCAGAGGGTTAAGTAGCACATCCTTACACCGGAACGAATCCGCACTACATGAACTCCAGTTGTTGCTAGTTTATCTTAGCAGCTCCTGGAGGATGGAAAGAATACAGGAGGCAACAGGGAAGTGTGGTCTCTTGATCTAAAGGGTAGATATCGAGTGGAACAAAGGACAAATATTTGGATATGCAAAAGAAAAAAACAAAAAAACACCCACCTATCAAGACTTCTTTCCTCTCCAGGATGTTCTTCTGTGGCAGCTGTGCAGCAGAGCTCCCTCCATCCACCGTGTTTCCGACCAGGTCGGGCTCCGCCGGCATCACGCCTCGACCGAGATCATTACGCCGATCATCGCGGATCTCGAAATCTCCACTTGGCCCTGCAGCACCCACGTCATTGTTAGCCTCCTGAGACAAAGACAGGAAAGTGAGACTAATGATGTGAAATTTACATTTGATTAAATTTGTTCCGCGGAGCCACTGAGCTGAAATACAGAGACAAAAACTTTCCATGGCACACGTTCCCCTTTGAAACAATGAGCCTCTGTCTGCTCTGATTGGTGGAAATTTGCAACTTGTCCAACACATATACAGACGTCATTAAAGCTGGCATCTTAATTGCAATGTGGAAAACCACATGGATCTTAAAGCATCGTGTTTTAATGTATCACTGCTGCAAATAAACAGTGGCGCACCAATTAGGGAAATGACTCTGGTCTGTAAATGGTTGAGCTGTCGGGATTAGAGAGGTAGAAACACGGTTGGGTACCAGACCTCAATGGGTTATTGATGGAGACCAAAATGAGTCTATTATCACAGCATACTGGAAAAAAACAAGAATGTGGATCAGATTTCCTGAGTTCAATCATACATTTTTGCTAAGGCTGGTTTTGTTCTTTATTTCCTCATCACTTACAGAAAAAAAATGACCACAAACCAACAAGAAATCAATTCTTCAAGTGCAGTTCCCTGTAGGAAACCTTAATATTGCATATTTTTATGCACCACGTTGCTGCGTTTTGGTCTAGAATCCATTGCATGCACACAAATGAGACACACATTCGCACCGGTTGACATGTGAAGAGAAACTCCAGTCTATTTTGTGTCAGGAAACATGAACCAATCTGCATTTAGCATTTTAGCTTCTCTAGGAAATAGACACGGTAACTCGAGTCGAGCTGATTGATATCGCTCATGCCTGTATGATAAATATGGAGCTGAAGTCTTGAGGCAATTAGTTTAGCATAAAAACTATAACATACCTTCGTATTACAGTATTTTCTGGACTATAAGATGCACCAATCACCTATTTTAAAACCTTTTCACACATAAAGCGCACTGAATTATAAGGCGCACTGTCGGTTTTTTGAGTAATTTACGGCTTTAGGTGTGCCTTATAGTGCGGAGAATACTGTATCTGTTTTATATTAGTTTTGTGTAGCGATCATTAAAATAGTAATAGGGATCGATCGCCTGAGCTCACCTGTGAGGTTGTGGGTTGTGGCGCGTTGCTTGTTCCCTCCGCTGGAGCCGCCTGTGTGCCTGTCGTCATGGGAACCCTCGGCCTGAAGGGACCCCTGGTCTTGACGGTGGTGGTGGCGGTGGATGAATCTGTCGAGGCTTCAGGCGTGGGCTCTGTTGTGGTTACCGCGTCTTCTTCTGTGGTGGATTCCACGTCCAGCCCGGGGTAGAACACTGTGGGCTCCGGTGACAGGTAGACGTCATCTTCTTCTTCTGTGGTGCTCAGGTCATCCGAACCAGCCGAGGGAGCTGCGCTTTCTGCAGCGCCATCTGCAGGGCTGGTGGTCGCCACGGGGACGGCGGTGGCCGGGGATTCTGGGGCGGCGGTGGTTCTGGCAGCAGCTCTGATTCGCTCCAGCTCTCTCTCTCTTTCCAGCTCACGCTCTCTCTGCCTCTCTCGCTCCTTCTCTCTCTCTCTCTCCCGCTCCCTCTCTCTCTCCCTCTCTCTCTCCCTCTCCCTCTCTCGAACCCGTTCCCTCTCTCTCTCCCTTTCTCTCTCCCTCTCCAGCTGTCTCTCTCTCTCCCTCTCCAGCTCCCTCTGCCTCTCCTCCTCTTTCTCCCTCTCTCTCTCCTCTTCCTGCTCTCTGTCCTTCTCCAGTTCTCTCTCTCTCCCCCAGTACACACCGCTCTCTCCATCGGCCTCGGTCGGCAGCAGGGTGGAGGCGGGGTCCTCCGGGTTGGGGCTCGGCTCGGCCGCAGGTGAGGCAGAGGGGGCGGGGCTAGTGGCCTGGGTGGTGGAGAGTAGGAGGGGTTCTTCGGTGGTGAAGGACACGCCCACTGATGTCGGCCTTATTCTGATATCAGGAACTAAAGAGGGGAGAGGAACAACATTTTAACATCCGTTAATCTCGTCAAGGCCATGGAAATGACTTCTTTTGTCGACTTCTGTGGATTTTTGAAGACAAGATGTTGTGCAAAAATTATACATTATAGATAAAATAAATCTAGCACCATATCTGTCTGATGGTAACCAAGATTTCAAATTTTTTTGCCTTAATTTGTCACAGCACAGCTGAAAATCAGAGGAAATTTAAGGGCAGAGCAATTGAGACACACACACATGCATACACACACACACGCACACAATTTCCCTAATGGCCTGAAGTCAGTTTTAATTAAAAACCCTCTGGTTTGGACTTCTATCCACAGAATGCAGTACTTCTATGATCCGAAAATGGAGCTTCCAAAATCATTCTAGGCCGAGCGAGGAACACTGAATATTTGCTGAACAAACAAACTCGGTTCAGGGCTGCAAAGAGAAGTGGAAGCGACAGGAAAGAACTTCAGTAAATCCCTTCCATAAGTTTGGGGAATTGATGCACAGATTTGAAAAAAAAAACCAAAAACAGAGGTCCAATCCTGTAAAGACGAGGCTGACTTTTTATTTCCTTCTATTCCCTCTCTGTGATTACTCATTTCAAATGTCAATATAGGCTGTGCCAGAAATGGGTCAGCACAAATATATCTAAGGAACACCTGCAATGGTCATGTAATGCGACTGCTAAATTAGGTCCGGTTCTGATGCTGTTTAAAGCCAGAGATGTGCAGCAGAGCTCCTGTGCAGGCTTTTGTCGAATGACTCCAGGATCATAAAGTAGTGATTTTACTCACTGCTCTGCACAGCAATCAGGGCTGCAATCAAACCATTATTTTCTGCTTGTTTAACTGTCTGACAGCATAAATGGAAAAATATGGAAATGAGAACTTCTACAGTAAAAAAAAAAAAAAAAGGAAAAAGAAATGAGTTCAGATGTATTATAGCAGGGTAGAATAGAACATACCGTGGGATTAACCGAGTAGGACTAGATATTGGCAACAAAGTGCAGTTTAGTCGCTGGACGGCTAAAGATAGAGATGCTTTATCTATTTTAGTTTTGGTGTTTGAGAGTGGATGGAGACTTTTAAAGAAAATGACCTGGAAAGGATGAGGTGGGATTATATATATGGAGAGGAGAGGAGATAATAGCATTAAACCACCTTTCATTGTGTTTTGGTGATGGGGGCTCCTTGGGGTCGAGAGAAAAACAAATTGACTTTACAGGGACAAAGAAATGACAGCTGACGGTGGAGCTGGGGATGATACTGAAACGTTGACTTGATGCAGAATCCACACCCGTCTGCTGGAAATAAGCTTTTCCTCCTCGAATCAAACGGCTCGGCACCACCGTTTGAGATAAAGCAATTTGCTGCTGTTTCTACCACAGGGGTGCCCCATCCACACTCTCCAGCTCTGAATTGTAATTTATTTGGAGTGTGCTCCATACTAGCGCAGTGCCTGAACTGAGAACAGCCCTCAATGAGTCACGCTTAATAAGGAGCGCTAGACTTCAACGGCCCAGATCAGAAAATCAGTCTGAATTACACCGATGTGATTTACGTTAAGTAGGTAATTCCTACACACGCAGACGTCCAGTTCTCTCTTAACAGCAGACAGACGCTCGCCGGCAGGTAGGTGCACACACACACAACTGTCGGTGTGCGTGTGATTACCTAATCTGAGTGGACTAATCTGATTACGATAAATAAGATCTCAAGGAATTGAGCCCTGGTTGCTTCTAGTTTGTGAGGGAGTGCCTGTGTTTAAAGGTGTTATAATAAAGCTAATCGGTCAAGTCGAATGTGTGTGTGTGTGTGTGTGTGTGTGTGTGTAAGATTTGTGCAGATCCTCAGCCCAACCACAGCTCCAGGATGGGGGGCAGGGGGTTTTCGGGGTCAGCAGATTGAAAAGCAGCAGCTGTCGAGTTTGAAAGAACCCGAACGTGAACGTGTGACCTCACACACACACACACACACACAATAAAGGACACACACTCACAGCCGGAGCCGGAGCCCGAGTAAAGGTCCTCGTCGTCGTAGAACTCGTCCGCCGTCGAGCCTTCATCATCGATAGAGGGCGACCAGGTCTGTGCCTGAGAGAAACACAGTTGACAGAGATTAGAGCGATCCATTGTGAAGGACTGAGCTGCTCATCAGTTCATTTCATAGAGAAACCACTTTAGCAGATTACACACACACACACACACACACACACACACAACTGTCTGGGAGGAGGCAGCATTATGTGGACAGGCTAACATCTGCCTGTCTGCAAGTACATGGAGGAACATAATTAATGGGTTGATCTAAAGCTGGGATTTTGGGAGAGCAACATTTAAATCCTCGGAGGAGAGAAGGTTCCCTTCAGCTTCTGCTTGTGTCAGTTTACGCATGATGCTCAGACGGTGAAGTACGGAGCAATTAGCTTCTCACAATTATTTCAACAGCCAATTAATTAATTTCTTTTGGATTTGTCAAAACAGCGGCACTGTGAGGAGTTCAGAAAGCTGCACGAAGCTGACGCGTCCCGCGTGTCTGTTCCCTTCTTGATTAGCTTTCTGCTTTTCTGACCTTTCGTAAAAGTTTCTTCATGTGCGGTTAATTTTTGCGTCTTCCCACGCTGACGATTGAACCAACCGAACCACCACGATAAATGTGAAAACATATCTTTCCTCATTTACGTTGCTAGAAAGTGCAAAGTGCTAATTTGACCTTCTCATAGCCAGGTGTCTTCAAAGATCCATAATCCATGGAGGTGTGAGAGTCTCTGTCAGAGAGATGAGCTCCAGGATCACTCGGGGATTGAACCTCTGAAGGGAATGACCTGAGAGTCGGGTCACTTTGAGGCTGATCCCTCCTTACCATCCATTCATCTCACTCTCTTTCTTTTGACCTCCATTCCACATCCCTGCAAAGTTTAAACACACGCTTAAGCACGGCGGCGCGCTAACACCTGAGATCCAACCTTTAGCTCTTCATCTCCCACCCTTGCATCACAGAGTGATGCACAGGTTGCCTAGCAACGTAGACAGCTGGAGTTCAGTTGATGAGTCGCTGTACAGTATTTTTCCGCACTATAAGGCGCACCGGACTATAAGACGCCCTGTCCAGTTTTGAGAAAATTAAAGGCTTTTAGGTGCGCCTTGTAGTGCGGAAAATACTGTAGTTAAAGATGTAGTAAAAGCTGTGGGGGTGATGGAGCGTCATTTATGACTGCAGGACGCCGCAATGAATCTTGGTCTATGGTGAGACTCAAACGATCCATGCTCTTCTTCTTCTTCTTCTTCTTTTCCTTTCAGCTTTTCCCTTCTACATCCTCTTCTTCTGGCTCGATCCACGAAAAAGAAGGACCCGTCCAAACGGGTCGCTCCGCTTTGTTTGAACCGAAACAGAGCTTATGTGTTCATCCATTACTAACTTCCACTTGTAATTTTCATTACCAAGGTTTCAATACTTATCTAGCTGATTGCTAAACTGAAAGAGCCAGTATTCATGCAGCTACACCCAATCGATTTTGCAGTTGCCGCGGGGATATTCCATCTCCTGATGCCTTTTGTTTATCTAAGTAAAGGAAGCTGAATACTTGTTCCATTATGGCATTTTGTACCTAGATACAGCTGAATACACACTAAGTGGTACAATATTGTGATGGCAAAAACAAAAAGCTCAGTTTTTGCTTCGGGGATTGGAAAATAGTCAATCCACTGCCGAAGATGTGACCAAAACAACTATCTCTTCAGCGATCGTAAGCCCGTCCCGAGGCCGAATGGAACTGTGTCTTTGCTCGCCAATGTGATACTAATTGCATGCACATACACTCACATGCACGCACACACACACACACACACACACACACACACACACACACAAAGGGGCACAGGCTCCGCCCAGGCTCCAGACAGAGGAAACCTGATGCCTTTAAAAGCCAATAAAAGCATAATGGAATCTAGAAACCCGAGCATCTAAAGTCCATCTCGTCTCAGCATGAGGTGGAGCTGAAACGCTATATATGTATGTATCTCCTGAATGAAATTGACTTGAACTTGTTTGGAGCCTCGACGCATCCAGGATATCAGCTTTGCAAAGTGGAACGATGAGTCTGCAGGAGCTTCACGCTTTGAAAAGTGTGTGAAGGTCCAGCGATCTCTAAAAAAACCCCCAAAAGGTAACGAAAAATACAGAAAAGGTATGTTAAGGCAAGCTTGGTGCCCCCATGTGTGTGTGTGTGTGTGTGTGTGTGTGTGTGCTCTATTCCAGTTTTACAATGAAGGCCGTTGCTATGGGCAACCTTTGCCTTTCACAGAAATTCCCATTTCCAAATGAGAACCTGCCAGCCACACACACACGCACAAACACACACTCCCTCACTCCCTCTTTCTCTCTCTCACACACACACACACACACACACACAACAGCTCTGCCTACATAAGTAAAGGTGTTATGTAATGTCAAATAAACCACCCTAAAAAACCAACATCAAAAACGTTTTCTTCCCCAGCTCCCTCCCCTATTCCCCCACCATACACACACACACACACACACACACACACACACACTCCCCAAAACCCTCTGGATCCTCACACTCCGTGCCAGCGTATCCCTCGTCTTCCTCGTCCCATTTTTCCTTTTCATCTTAAACTCCATTCCTTATCTCGAGGCAAACCCTCCCAAAATTCAGCATGACTCCAAAAAAACAAACACACACATTCTTAAACACACACACTCCACCTTCAAGGTGGCACCAGAGCCGACCTCAGGGGGGCCCTCCTTCCTTTTTCTAGGCCCCTGAACATAACAGCCTCCAGGATATAGACAGAGATCCTGTGTGTTTAAATGTGCATCATCTATGTTTGTCCCAGCCTTTATATGTGTCCTGACACGTTTGATTTATGAGCCCATATTAAAAGTGTGAATTGTTGGTATGTTGGGAAGCAATGCGTCATGGATGTAATTACCATGTGCATCTGAACGGGTATAATCACAGGTTTTGCTCACGCAAATGCCCCTCCAACCTATAGTATTCTGTTTTTTCATGATCTTGGGGGTGAAGTAGAATCAGGCCAGCGCTGCATTTTGCCTGCGTTAAAGGAGGAACTATAAACAGCTGTATTTTCTGCCTGCGCCACAAAGTTAGCTAACCACAAACGAGACGCACCGATCTCTCCTCGACCACACGCGTAACCCGGGGACCAGAATCATCTGTACGTTGCTCTCGATTTTCCCTCCAACATCGCATTTTGCTACTATAAAAAGAAACCGTAAGATGACAGGCGTTTTTCTGCTGGGTCTGCAGCGCGAGCGCAATCCTGGTTTTTGGCAACTTATAAAGAAAGAAAAGCACTGGCGTCGTTGGATGCCAGTTGGAGTCATTTTAAAACAATCTGAGCGCGCAGAAGATATAATTATGTATACTTGTGGAAAAAGAGAAAGCAAAACATAAAAATTGAAGGATGGGAGAAGTGATGCAGACAAAAGAATCTGTGCTGGTTGCCGTAACGTCAAGTTCTGACAAGGTGAGCGCAGGTGGGTCCTCAGAGGGGTGTTGCAACATTTGCACCTTCTCATAAGAAATCTGATCTAAGGCTGACACCACATTTGAGCCATGCATTTGATCCCGCACACTATGGCTTCACTGTGAGTGTGTGTGTGTGTGTGTGTGTGTGTGTGTGTGTGTGTGTCTGTGTGTGTGTACCTGAGTTAATAGTGCGGTGGTTTCACAAATTTACGTCCCACAAGTGCAGAGTTGTTCAAGATTTTAATACAAGAGGAAAAGAATTTGCAAGGTTATCGTTGAGTGGCAGTCTGACAATGACAAGGTGTGTGTGTGTGTGTGTGTGTGTGTGTGTGTGTGTGTGTGCAACCGACCATGATGTGTGTGTGTGCTGCAGGAGCAATGTAGGCATGAACCTCAGCTACCACTAAATGCAGGAAGCAGCATAACAATAGGAGGCAGAGATAGGACACACGACAAATGAAGCGTCACACACACACACACACACACACACACACACACACACACACACACACACACACACACACACACACACACACTGGTGCTGGTGGATGATTAACCAGTTGGTTTTACTTTATGTTCGGTGGATTTCCAGTCGACTTCAGCTCAGAGATCCTCTTTGGCGAGCTGGGCAGATAGAAAGCTCCATTGTGATTGACTTCAAATGCATTCCTCAGTAACCTGAGAGCATGCTGTTTCTGCACAAAACACACACACACACACACACACACACACAAGCACTTTAAGCTCCTGATAGAGTAAGCGCAAATGCTGCTCTGCTTTGGAAAAATAATCATTAATTGTGCTTGGTAAAATGTGAGATTTCATCGGAACGAATGTTCTCGACTGCAGCAGCATCTACCGAGCTGAACTGTAAGGAATAATTTGAATTCTCTCCCTCTCTTTGCAATCTGGCACCATCTGTGAGTCCTACTCCTCTAGCCGTCCCTCCGTTTACTGCATCCACAGGGTTGGAGGAGAACAGGGAATAGAAACACAATGAAACTTCCACAAGCTCAGCTCCATTGTATTCATATTTATGCATGTTTCTCTCTCTCTCACGCACACACACACACACACACACACACACACACACACACACACACACACACACACACACACACACACACACACACACACCGCTCTCTGAATGAAGGGAAGAAATTGACTTGCATATTTTCTCAAATGCAGGTATCATCTAGGATTGTGCATCCTAAGAATGAAGCTTCAATTCAAGCTTAGATAAGGTCAGTTTCAACCCTTGTTTGTCGCAGTTTAGGACATAAAGACGGTGTATTTCTGATTCTACTCAACAAATCAGATTCTCATCCTGAAGATATCGTGATTGTGCATCAGCGCCGCCGCCGCCGCTGCCGCCATGAATGGCTTCAACTTCCATGTGGCGTCTGGGCCGAAGCAATGAATGTCAAATGTGTTAAACAAAGCGTGATGGAAATAATAGCCTGCGAGGGGTGTTTTTTATTTTTATTTTTTTTTGGAGAAGCAGATAAGCCCCAGCAGTGAAATGAAATGATCATTATGGGCTGCTGTTCTCAACTGGCTGCAGTTAAATTCACTGACGGTGGAGACGCCGTGCTTTATGGAGCAGCTGCTGATTCACGACCGTCTCCAGCGTCGGATCCGTCTCAGAGCCGTCTGACCTGCAGCTGAGAAGTCTAACTGGAAAGGGTCAGAACGCTTGACGCGTGCCCTCAGAACAATCACAACACTTTGCAGCCTGTTTACTGTTCTTTTATTCCACACCCGTCTTCCTTTTCCAGAGTGGATCCTCCACCCTGTCAGGAGTGACCTCTAGGCTCCCCTCCATCTTTTTTGCTTTTCTGCCTCTTCGCCCCTCTCTTCTCCTTTTTACCAACTGGGCAGGTTGGACAGCAGCCAAGTTCAGTGCTAACACACTCGGACAAGGCGATGTGAGAGACATAGAGAGCAGCTAATGTGTGTGTGTGTGTGTGTGTGTGTGTGTGTGTGTGTGTTTGAGTAGGTTACCAGGTGATGACCTGTTTTAGACACCTGCCACCTTCAGCAGAGATTAGCACAGATACCTTCTGCAGTCACATTGCTCACACACTTGATGACACATTGCAACACATGCACGCGTGCGCGCGCACACACACACACACACACACACACACACACACACACACACACACACACACACACACAGGATGGTGACATCGGTTGTACATTAAACAGCTGGCACCTGCACGATCAGGTCAAAGGAGGTCAACAGAATCCTGTCCCGGTTTGCTGAGGTGATTTAAGATGTGCTTTTATTTATGGACGCACAATCAGCCGACAGTTTCCTTTTTCTCTTTAGAACAGTAATGAACACCTTAGTCACCTTGTGTTGCTCTAACACCCTCTTAATTTTTAAAGAAAGCCAAGTCCTGCCAAAAATGGTAGCAACAGGTGTTCGAACATAAAGATGGGAAAGTGATTCCTCCTTCTGGATCCCCTGAGATGAACGAATTCCTTGTTTGCTGTTGATGATAAAATAAAAAATGTAACCCTGGTCTGTGATATTTAATGATATAAAACCCTCATCCTGTGGGTTGAAGCCATTTAACACGAATCAGATCCTCTATCCCTTTTATATCTGTAAGGAATGTCTCCTACTGTGAAAGAAAAATAACTTCAGCAATAACTTCATTTTAAACTCAAAGTCCAGGAAGAAAAAAATAAGAATTTTAAAACTAAATTACTATTGATTGTCAAGAGAGTGTTTTGCAGTAGCAGCTGCAGTCGGAGCTCGTAAGGCGTTCTTCACTTTGGGTTTCCGTGAAGAAAACCTGCAGAGCTATTTTACACTGATTTGCTCTTGAGATGTGAAGTAGTTGTGGGCGTGTTAGATATGGATATGAAGTCAAACCACATGAGGATGAACAGAAAAAGCGTGCTTCAGATTAATTTGGGTAATTGAACAGAAAATACATTTAAGTCTTTTATAGCGTCTTGTATAACTCTTATCTACGTGGGAATCTACAGCCAGAAAGGATGAGTAGCGCTGAGCGAGGAGGCAGAGATGCTGATTTAATACCTCTGCCAAACACATTTGATCTTTTGCTGCGTGTTTTCCACAAACAAATGCTCCCTGTGATCGATGAACCTGACCCAACAGGCAAAAACCGTAAACATCTTCGAGTACAACAGCCGGGAAATGACTGAAACGCTTTTTCTTCCTGTACTATTTTTAGCCGTTTCTGCTGATCATATTCCTATATAGCGATAGCATGACCGAACCCGATCCCAGCCACACCGGCTGTATTAGCTCCTCGTACAGCGGCTCCTTCACATCAGCCTGGATCCGATGCTGTCTGCAGCACCCAATGATCCAAGCACCAATATTATCTGATATGATGCTTCTCCACTAAGTTAAAAGGATAAAGATGATCTATGTGATCAATGCCACCCCCCCCCCTCCCCTCCCAGAAAGTCATGCATGTGCTAAATAAGGTTTATTATGCTGTGAACGTCTTTGTCATGGGGCTGCGGGGATGAAAGTGGTGCATGATGGAAGAAAAAGTCATGTGTTTGGATCAGTGAAGGGCAATTTGAATCCATTTTCATGGAAGAAGACTTTCAACATTTATCTTATCTGTTACAAAACAATAGTCCCCTCTTAGTTTATGGTAATGGTCAGTAGAGCCTCAACAGAGCGTAGAATTACTTCATATCAGAGGCTATAACATTTGCTGCATTGTTAGCACAGCTATTAATCCTCATTAGGTTGAAAGCTGCCTCCCCCTCCCTCATTTACTTCTGGAGGTCACGGTGGGTCTTAAAATAAAGAATCCAAACATCGCTTTAAATAATCCCTTGAAAATCAGAATGGATGCCCACAATAATGTCATGTGATTGCCCATGTTTGTTTGTTTGCTTGTTTGCTTTTCCAAGGTGATACCTTGGAAAAACAAGCATGGATTTCATGTAACTATAAGAACCTATATTTGAGTCTAAAATAGATCCGTCTTTTTTTTTTAAAAATCCATGAATCACAAACTCCGGATGATAAACACACGATTTCAAAGCTAGGAGTCCAGGAATTTGGGTGATGCCTTCTAATTTGGCACCAGGCGGGTCCGGGTAAAGCGACATCACCGTGGCAACATGGTTGGAGTGTGTGTGCTATGTGCGCGATGCGATGATACAACAATGGATGCCTAATACAGAATGTTCTCAGAGGTGTGGGTGAGGAATCCGTCCTTAAAACGACTCAATTACAATTCGACTTTCATGTCTTGCTAGAATAGAATCGACATTTCATCCCACGTAGAATTCCGACGGCTAATGTGAGAGGAGTTAGTGTGTGTCTGAAACCCATCGGTGCTCGCCGGATATCAGCTGTATCAAAGCTCAGATTAATTACCAAGAAAAGGAAAATGAACATTTATGACTGTAAATTAGGTAAGAATGACATTAAAAAAGGCTCTAAAAAAAACTTTAATTAAAAACCCAGAATCTCAAGATGACATGGAGGCCATCTGACTGAAGGGAATGTGTTTAACCTTTAATGTTTCGCTGTCTGAGAAAAGAGGAGCAGCTGATCGGTCACATGACTGCGCTGACAAATCAGCTGGTCTAGAACCATGTAATGGACTGGAACTGTGAGACACACACACACACACACACACACACATACACACACACTCTTCATAAATCCATTGAGCTCCTGACTGAGTATAGATCGACCATATTATGGGATGGAGAGATGTATATCTGGATGTAGGACCCCAGCTGTTACACTAATCTTACAATCCAACAGGATTAAAGGCCACATCTGACACACACACACACACACACACACACACACACATACACACACACACACACACACACACACACACACACACACACACGAGGCCTCTCTGCGTGAAATCCTCCTCTATTATATATGACCCTATGAATGTTGCATCTCTGAGCGAGTGTGTGTCGCCGTCCTGCTGCCAGAAATGCCTTGAGATTCTGACACGACTGCCGCTCCCACACTCCACAATACCGCTACCGTGCATTTGTGTGCTCAGGCGGGTGTGTGTTGGGACGATTTGCTCTCGCTGTTCAGGGGAGTGTCAGCGAGTGTGTGTGTGTGTGTGTGTGTGTTGGAGTGTATTGATGTTTGTCTGGAGAAATGTTGCAGCGAGCGGTGAATGCTGCTGGTTGGCTGGCGGGTCAATGACTGTGTTTTTGTGGGTGCTTCTATGAAGTGGCAGAGAGAGAAGGAGCGAGGCTGTGTGTGTGTGTGTGTGTGTGTGTGTGTGTGTGTGTGTGTGTGTGTGTGTGTGTGTGTGTGTGATTATAGCCTGGCTCAATGGTCCTATTTCTGCAGGGCCAGTGGGAGGGCGTGGTGCCTGTGGCTGGAACTTTTCTCGTGTTTCTAAGGAACTTTTCAAAAGGGCTCAGAAATGTGGCTGTGTGAGGGAGAGAGAGAGAGAGAGAGAGAGAGAGAGAGAGAGAGGATGTGTTTGTGCGATGGAGCACAAGAAAGGGGAACTCAGAAACAGTGATCAATGGTCTCCTTTCAGTCCCCGATCGAAAATCTCAACACACACACACACACACAAACAAAATTAGCACACAAACAAATGATGAGAATCACATTTCTGCTCGTATTGCCATGACTGGAATCACAAGGCTTCATCATTGCGTGTCTGTATATAATTACAGCTTCTGTAATCAGGCCAATGACTGTCATGCGACTTCACAGACCCTAAGGATGGAAGGACGGAAGGGCATAAAACAAAAAAAAAGTTTTTTAGAGAAAGAAAGTTTCAAAACTGAGAATACTTGAGAGGTGAAAGAAAAGCAGGGGGGGGGTGTGTGTGTGTGTGATAATAATAGGATGGATGGACCCAGAGGCAGGGGTGGCAGATTGAGAGAGAGAAACGTGTTTTTGTATTTCATGCAGAGGAGAAAAATCCAATCAGCCTTGTGTAATTCAATCTGGAATGGAAAGATGCGAGATGCAGAAGTGTGTGTGTGTGTGTGTGTTTCTCTCTCTATGTGTGTGTGGAGGGCATGAAGCATACTAGCATCATGCCTTACCTTTCGCTTCCTCTCAAACACACACACAGGAGGTAAACAAATTGCTGCTCCAGGGCCGTCCGAGCCGCTGACCTTGCGTTGCTCTCCTGGCTCGTTCCCATTGGTTGACCGGCTCTGGCAAAGCTAGCAGCCAATTTCAAGCCTTAGAGCCATTTCCAGCCCATGGATTGTAAGTGGAGCGACTGTCGGAGCAGATTGCGAGTGATTTCTGGTGTATCATAACAGGCCTTGATATCGACACTCATTACGTGGAATTTGGCGATCTGGCAGCGCAGCGATACAACGAGACCAGCATATGGTCTGTGTTTAACCAGTAGAATGACCGTTAGCGACTTAATCAGATATTTATCATGAGAGACTGATTAACAGAATGAACGTCAGGAGACTCCAACTAAACATGACCCAGCACAGAGGGACAAACAAGCCTCTCTTCATCCTTAACTTTGTTGTATTTATTGAATCCTATATGGTGATGGATTTTAGCCCCAAATGAGGAGGAATCGAAAGATGTTTAACCTTTGAATGTGACAGGACATCTTACTAGAATTGATGATAAAATGTCACCAGTGGAAATTGGAGAATTCATTAGTCACACAAATTTAATCTGTTTCACATAACAGGATGGAGAAAACACGTTTGTTTGTCTTTTAAACATTAACTTCAGCTGTTTTTTTTGTATTTTGTCACCTTTAGAGTGAAAATAATCACATATACGAAATAACAACACCAGAAAAATGATGCACATTGATGCTCCAGTTGATTAAGGTTTATATTACAAGCGCTGATGCAAAAGTTAAAGATGAATAGAATAGAAAAAACAACTTTAATAAGTTGGGGTTTTTTTCACTTGACTCGTAAAATATTTGAAAATGCTCATCTTTAGGTTTTTAAAACTCCTTACATGAAGCCTTATCAAATGCGCAAATTCTCTAACTTGGTGCTAAAATAATCCAAAATAATTTTTATATGTGTTGGTAGGTAGGATATTTCGCTTGTTTAGCAAAGCTAGCTGTTTCCAGCTTGTTTGTTAAGCTGAGTTAAGCTTAGCTTAAGCTAAACCTAAGTTTTGTTTCTCATGAAATGCTCAAAACTTTTCTCAATTGAATCCAAACTGGTGGATTTTCTGAGTTGAACTGACGCTGTACCATAAACAGATAAATACTTTATTCATCCCAAAGGAAATTCAGGTTTCACCATCATATATAATAATCTTCACCAATGCATGCGGTAGGTGGGTGTGCGCCAGTGGATAATGAGGATTAATGGATAACGGTGTTAAATTATTCTGGTAGGAGTTTCCTGTTGCCACTCAGTATTATCTTCCCTTTGTTGAATCCCCTCAGCTTAAAATAAATATTATACCAAGCTTCAGGTGTCCGTTCTCAGATAAAGATAAATTCCTTCCTCTGTGGGCGACATTACTCACTGACTAATTAATTAAGAGGCGGGGGTGATTATCTAACGAATAGCTTGAGCTCCAGAGTGGTGGGTGTAACAATCGGTGATCATTAATTCCCTTCTACCATTTGTATAATTATAGCGTTCGTCGTGGATCTGGCGGTCAGTGTTGGCGAGAAGCAGTGAAAATGTGTAACTGGAAGACAGGAATACAAATGGGCTGAGATGCCATCTTGCTCTTCCAGCCCTCCTCTCCGGGTGTAATCCTGTCCAGGTTGTTCTCTCCATCCAATCCGTCTCAGCTGCTCTAAGCTCTTTACAGGCCTGCGTTAACCACCAGCCTCTCCATGCTGCTGCCAGGACCCCGGCGCTGCCCATCCATCTCCCTTTCATTTTCTCTCTTTTTTTTTTTTTTTTCCTTCCTCCTCCTACAGTCCTCAGCGATCTTATCATTTCGCTCCACCTAAAAAAAAAAACCCAAACACAATCCCTCCCTCGTTCATCTCTTTTCTCATAAGCCACTCATATCCTTAAACCACTATTACATATTAAAATATTTTTTTTCTCACGTCAGTCTCCTCTCCTCATCATCGCTGCAGCATTCCTCCTCTTCCCTCTAATCTGGTATTTTTGACACTTCAGCCGCCACCTCTGCTTCAATATCACTTTGTTTCTGTGATTGTTTCTGACCTTATTCCCCCCTTTCATTCTCCTCAAATCACCTCTCTTTCCATCTTCATGCAATATATAACCACTTTCAAATCTGTCACCTCACTTTAGTGCTTTGATTTTACCCCCTCTTCTACCCTACAGGAGCCGTTTGGTATTACGATAACATCTATGTTCAAAATCCCATCAGTCTTGTCACAGCTATGCTTGGATTTAAAGGTTTGGGGGCATTACAGAAATGATGGTGATAGAGATGAGACAATAATAAAAATAAATCATGGTGGATCATGTGGTTTCGTTCTTGACCACTACGCCACCACGACACCGAGATAAACCCCAGTACTGTTTAGGTGCAGGTAGGATTTAGGTTACAGTTTAGCAAGAAACAATACCACTTTGATTAAGATATTCACTCATTTAAATCACAATTATACTTATTTTGCATTCTTTTACTACAAATGTGAAAAAAATGCAAGCTATTTTGGATGTTTAGTTAATCCTTTTGGTCTTTTATCAAGCATAAATACATGTAATTCTTGTTTTGTGAGGGAAAAATTAATAAATAACACTCAGGATGTCTCTGTGTGGTTTTTACTGAAATATTTGCAAACAGAGATGAAGATCTTCACATAAATATATGCAAAGAAGGACAAAGAAGATTCTCTTATGGCAACAATTTCCTGCAGGGCAAACAGTAAAGGCTTTAATTCCCAGTCACGCCAGGCCTTATGATCTGCAGCATCACGGAGGAACATCCAGTAAAGGTTAAGAATTACCTTACATTACAAAAAGGCAGAGGAATCTTACTCCCGTTAGAATCTGTCCAGAAAGTAAAAAGTTTAAAACAAAAAAAAAAGAACAATCAGTGTCAGTAGAGGTCACGCCACTGCTTCACGTCTCACGCTTCAGAGTGGAGTGTCCTGTCAGTCTGTCACGTAAAGCTGCTGCCGTCATATCGACTCCTGTCAGTCAGTCATCACACACACTTCAGCACGGGCAACAATTATCATGTCACACACACACACCGAGATAAGCCATCGACTCCAGGGAGCACACACACACACACACACACAGAGTGTCAGTCAGAATTTCAGACCTGAGGCTCTTCTGGATAACTTTATCGAAAGTCAACAACTGCTAGAATATTAAATATTAAGAATAAATGGCCTGCTGGAAATGCAAACGTGTGTGCGTGTGTGTGTGTGTGTGTGTGTGCGTGCGTGCACATGCATCAGACACGTTCTTTTATGCTGCTGGCCGGTTGGTCAATAACCCTTTTCAATAAATTCTATATTAAACTTAATCAGAAGGTAAGAAAACTGTTGAACAAAACTTCTAGTCAAGGAAATAATTTTTCATTCATTCTGGTTTGAGTAAATTTGTATTTTGGTGGTTGGATTTTGATGCAATTAATATAAAATTTAAGAGTAGACCTAAAAACTTTGTACCGAAATATAAAACGTAATCCAAGTGGGAACACCACCGGGTCTGAATCCTGATCAGGAGAGGCTTCCAGGCTTGAGAAATGAGTGTGTCTGTGTGTGTTCATGTACGTGTGTGTGATTGCAGGAGTTTAAACGGCCTTATGGGAGAGACATCCTACCGAAAACAGACGATGACTTGGAATTTTACTTCCCTTCCGACGATAAACACGCTGACACGGTCCATTTCATCTATTTCGGTCGTCTACACACACAACTCATTAGCTCCAGTGGTTCGTTGGAAGTGCCAACGCCTTTGAAAGAGCTTTGGATTCAAAGATTTACTTGAGATGGTCCATACACACACACACACACACACACACACACACACACACACACACACACACACACACACACACACACAAACACACACAGAGGGTTCAGTGTCTTCATTTAATTGGATCAATGTTTTTCCCTCATGGCTTGCCAATAATTGAAGGGACATGAGTAACATGTGGGAAGCTTTTTGTTACCAAGTTCCTGTTTATTAAGACGGGGGGGGGGTGGGGAGTAAAAAGAGGAGCGACCGTGGAGGAAGAGAGAGATCTGTGGGTGGAGATGGAGGGATGGAGGGATGGAGAGAGAGAGAAAACGTTGCAGCGATGAGCTCCTGACCTCGTTCACTCCTCTGTCGGGACGACGGGCTAAATAATTCAAACGCTCACATACACAGTCACATGCCTCTCGCACACAGTGTTTCTCACTCCCGCTCAAGAGGCCCTCCTCCCATCGCCTCCTCTACCTCTGTGTCACACACATGTGTAAAAAAAAAAACCCCCAAACACAAATATATAAAAATCAGCACTCAGGAAGTTCCCTCCTGGTCTCAAGGTAGAACTCCGGATCTATAAATACTCTCTTCCTGTCGGCTGCTTCTAACCAGCTGCGGATCCGATGATCATTTAAGCACACACACACACACACACACACAGACACACAACCCACACATCGGAACACAAGCCAGGGAAATCCTGGAGCTCCTTGTCGTGCTCAAAAGAGGGGGGGGGAGATGACCGCCATCTAGTTACCTCCGCCAGCGAGGTCACATTTTCACCTGCTTGTGTTAATTCTAATAAATAAATCCGGATATTTGCATTCTTTCAAATTAACAGGGCTTTTTCATCATTTCTATTTTAGGTTTCGGGATTATAAGGATGAAGAAGTGTGGAGTATTCCCAGATACGGACAGGTAGTAGTTGTTGTTTTTCGCTCTTTGGAACATCGTGAGACAAGGCTTTCTGCCCCGTTTGCCGTGTTATATCTCGCACCTCTTTTGTATGCACAACACTGTTGCGCTATCTAACAATGCACGTCGGAGCGGCGTTCATGCCACTGTCGGTTTGATCAAGGTAAATAAACACGGCGGCCGTAGAAACTGAGCTCCTTTTTCTGTTTAAAATCTAATGGATCCATCCGAAACGTCGTCCTTCAAGCCCCGACCCGAGTTAAAAAACAACCTCAGGAGACGTAAACTTTCAGTACGACATCAAGCTACTTGTGTACTAACTGTAAGATTAGTCGCATGACCTTTGCACCTTCCAGCGGAACCCCAGAGACGACACACTCGCTCTCCTCCAAAGTGCCGTCATTTACCAGCGCTGTCTCCCACTATTAACCGCAAACATACTTACCGGATTGTGACTCAGTGGCCAAAGTGGCAATTTTTTAAAAGACGGGCTCCCGGAGGAGCAGCGATAGCAACTGCAGCCAGAGGCATTAAATATGTCTCAGCCAATGACATGAAGCCAAGGAAACAAGTTCCTCGCACAGAGCATCAAATGCAGAGGAAATGTGGTGTCATTAGGGACCGACTGGAGCGAAAACTACCACCTTGTTCCAGGGTTTTATCATTTATTTATTACAGAGTATATCATACTGCACAGTTGCTTATATGCAATTTTATCTTGCGGTCAAATATAAAGCTGGAAACAAGCAGGCTGGAGGAAGAAATGGGCCTTTTCCAAAAGTACTTCATGTTTTATTACTTTAATGTTTATCTGACGCTTCAAAATGATGGTAATTTATATTCTCTGACAAAACAAAATCGGTTACGTCTAATAATTGAGTCGACTACGTTCAGTCTGAAATGTTAGAATCAACACATGTTGACGTGTCACAAGAAAGAACCGGAGGACGTTTCCTTTAAAAACCCACTTCAGAAAACTGGAAACCCTAAGAAGATTAATTTTCTCTCGATGCCAATCGAATCAGTGCAGCTCTTAATCCTAAATGGAGGTCCTGCTGGTCACGGGGCTCAAGTGTTCCCAATGAAAGCTAAAAAAAAAACTTCATAACTGATGATGTTGGTTGTTTGGTATCAGAGAACGTGTGAGTTTTCACCATTAAACTATCTTAAAAGGACAACAAACGTGTCCAGGAAGGTGAACTGAGATCAGATTTACAGGTCAGACGGAGGCCGGGGGGGGGGGGGGGGGGGGTCTGGATCTGGAGGGTGAGGACCGCTCTTATCGGCCGCCTGCCAGGAAATAAATACACATTCCTCCATTCCCATTGGACCACACAGGGTTTCAATCTGACCCCACCCGTTGTTAACCTAATTACCCCCATCACTAGGAAAAAAAAAAAATAGCGAGGAAAGGCGGTGGTGCTGGAGAGAGAGACGTGTGAAAGACTGATATGGATGAAAAATGTGAATGTAATCTGGGGTCATCGCTGAGACACACAAAGGTTAATGTTTGCAAGGAAGACGTGGCTTTTTTTATTTCTTTTTTAGTTTTTCTGTCATGGCAAAAGCTCAAACAGAAAGATCCCAGCATGCTTTGTGGTTTTTGGGAGCTGCCACTGCATTTATAGTCTCTAATTTAGAGTCCTGTAATAGCAAAAACACATGCAAACACACACACACACACACACACACCAACGTGAAGATGAAACACAACTGCTGTCCTCTCCCTCTCTGCGTCTTAATTCATCGTGACAAATGGACCAGAGAGGAGAATCAGAAGGAAAAAAAAAGAACGGGGGGATAGAAGAATTAGAAAAAGAAGAAGAAGAAGAAGAAAAAAGAAGAAGAAGAAGAAGAAGAAAAGCGAGTCGTGCGGAACGACAGAAACTGAGAAAAAGAAGTAAAAGAGAAGAGGAAAAGAAATAAAGAAGCAGATACGAAGGGAGCAACAGACATGACAAGGAAAGGCAGACAAATGGAATGAAAGAGGGAGAGGAGAACGAGGGGAGGGGACGGGAGGGGAGGACGATAAAGCTGTGACAGCGGCAGCCATGCTGGTTGTCATGGCGACGGCCAGGGAGAGCAGGTAGAACGCGGTCTCCTGGGAATGAGCAGTGCACTCCTCCCTCCCCCACCCTCAGCCTCAACCTTCTCCCTTTCACTCCACATCCCTCCATCCCATCGCTGCTGTCCCAGTGATCCACCCCCAACCCCCACCCCACCCCATACCACCTACCTCCACACCCCAATATTCGCCACCTCCTCTTCCGCTCTCCATCTCATCTCCCACTCTCTCCATCATCTCCCGGTCCCAACCCGCCCCTTCTATTCCTGGGATTCACCTCCTTCATTCCTCCTCTTTCGATCACTCAGCACTTCGTCGTTTTCCTTTTTTTTTTCTTTCTTTCTTTTTTTTTGCTCGTCTGCCCCCTCTCATCTCCCATCTCCATCTCGCCATTACCTAAACTCTTTTTCCATCCGTATCCGTCTCCATTTTATTCCCTGCACTCCTTCCTTCCATCTAATTATCCTGTGGTCTATACACCTCCCAATTTTCCATTCCCTCTCCCTAACCCCCCCTCCCTCCCTCTAGAGAATATGTATGTATGTCTGCATGGCACTGCCCAATTACTGCAAGGGAGACTGTAGTTGTGTATTTAGTATCTACACAAGCTGTGTTTCTAGCCTGTTTTGACCTACCTAAAAACACCTCCAGCATTCTGTCTCCCACTGACTCACTGAATCAACAAAACTGCAGCACGCCACCACTACTCACTAGCAGTGTGTGTGTGTGTGTGTGTGTGTGTGTGAGAATGCAGTGTAATGTGTGGGTGTGTGTGTGTGCATTTGGGGTTTTAATGTTAATGTGCATCAGCGTATATGTGAGCGAGTACGTCAGCGCTGGTGTGTGCTACCGGTCATGATGAGAGGAGCTCCAGTTTCCAGCTGGGTGACTTCATGGGATCTCTTGAACTCATTACACAGAGGAAGTTTAGAGTTACAACAAACGACTGAAGCAGATCGTTCTGAAAGTGTAAAAGGAAGCTTGGATGTCGGTACGCGAGGAACTGAAATGTAAATACTAACAGAAAATTTTACTTTAATGTCTGCGATGAAACGTCTCCCCCCCCCCCCTGTGAGAGCTGCATTATTAAGGACCGAGTAGGATTGTACTGTTGGATCATCAACCTGAATAAATCGGAGCGGTCCTGAGGTAATTAATGAGTGAGGAGAGCAGAAAAACAAAAGTTCACCTGTGTGTAGTTTTTTGGGAGAACTTGCAAATCTTTCCTTTTTAGGAAATAATTAGGAGTTTTTCCTTCTCTGGAGTCTGATTATTTAAAAAAAAAAAAAAGGTAAATCCTTCAAATGAGTGACTTCCAACCTGGCCTCACGCTCACATCTGATGGTAGTAACTAAAATATTCTATTGAATTTTCAGTGGCAGTCAATGGAAAGGGGCTTCCAGGTATTAACATGTTTAAACCTTCACCTACTGAATGAAATTAATCAGCATAATGTCTGTAAAAGGATGGATTAATTTTGGATTAGACGTGTTTTTAGGGTGGCACATTGGTGTGTTCTCTAAGGGTTCTCCGGCTTCTTCCCACTTCCAAAAACACGCAGTTTGTGTGAACTGATCTACAACAAATCATCCCTAGGTGTGAGCGTGTGTGGTTGTTTGTCTTTCATGTGGTTCGGTGATGACCTGGCATCTTATGTGGGGTGTACCCTGCCTCTCTCCTTAGCCAACGAGGATAAACAGCAGACCGGTGTCCCCAGAGGTGGATAAGCACACAGTGTTGCATGGATTCTTTTCCCCCTGAGCTTTGTCTCGCAGGTGACCTACCCTTACCCTGTAGCCCTTTTGACACGGAGGCCATGCAAAAGCATCACAGTGAAGACTTTTCTACATGACTGTCACAGCTCTGAAGGTATGGAGCTCATGGATCTGCCATTGTCTCCCCAATATAGAGACAATTTTAGTCATTTAGCATTGAAGTTCCAAGTAAAAGGGATTCCTGATTGGTGGAGGTTGTTGGGGCTCTATATAACCTTCCAGGAGGAGTTCAGGAAATATAGGATGGGGAAAAAAATGAAAAATTCATGATGTACGTTTCATGAAATTTTAATTCTTAGCTTTGTGAATCTTACAATTGCACATTTAACAGCAAAAACAATATATTGCCTGAATTATTATGTTACTGTCATGAATTACAAGCAGATTCAGTCCACTGTGAGACCATCAGTGTTATGTTGTTTGACGTTACAACTTAAAGTTGCCGGAGACGGCTGCCAAGACGTCCTGTGCTCCACTGGGGCCAGTAATGAGCGGGTATAGATATAAACTAAATGTACAGTTTTCTATTCCAAACTAAGCTCCTTTAGAGTTAAAGAAACTCAAGATTTTCCTGGAAATTTCGCGCTCCCATTGTTCAGTCCACCCTGAAATACCAGGTAGCGTGATGGCGAGTCTCTCCAAACCCCTACGCATTGTTATCAGTTGAACCGCAAATGGGAAATTCCATTTCTTCACAGTTGAATTGAAAGCTCAACTTCTATTTTTTTTCCACCAGAAAGAAAAAGTAATTTCAGTCAAATGCGGCACATCTGCCAAGCTGGTCCTCACATGTGATAAGAAATTGCTTTCAGATATGAGTGAGCAGAGTGTGTGTACAAATTCTAACACACACACACACACACACACACACACACACACAACCATCAAAAGGTAGGAGAAGGGGTGAGGAAAGAGGCGAGGGGATATTTTTCCCTCTAAAGGCTGTTATTGTTCCGTCTCTCTCCGACCATCTGAATACAACTCCGGATATGAACCGTGATCTTTTTTCATTTCCTCCACACACTGCAACGTGACCCCCCCACCCCCCCTGTACCCAAACACACACTCACCCCTTCACACACACACCTGAAATACCTCCTCCACAGCAGGAGTGTTTTCTACCTGCTATAGCTAGTATGTGTGTGAGGGGACCTTGTCCTCCTGGATGGGTGGGGGGGGGGAGAAGGACCCACTTCCTGTGTCAAATTGCCTCCAACATTCCACACCCTCCCTCAATCCGCCCGGCTCAACCTATTTTTGCTCTTTCTTGCTCCTTCTCTCTTTCTTCTTCTCTATGGGGGGCTTTGTCAGCTATCAGAGGCACAAAACACTGATTCATTCCATCAGTTCAACATGATCCTCAAGAACACAAAGCTTTCCCACACTCACACTCACACACACACACACACACACACACACACACACACACACACACACACACACACACACATATCAAGGAGTGAGGGCAGACTAAGAGTTTTTGGCATTGGAGATTCACTATTTCTGAGCCCACACAGACAGATGGAGAGTGAGAGCTCTCTGACGAAGGCACACGGATGCTTATGCATGGGACACAGCAGATGTCTGTGGGAAAAAAAACCAAAAAAAAAACAAAAACCGGCCTCCAGTGTAAAATATAGAGTCACCAGGATGTGATGTCACAACTCTGTTAACTAGAAATACGCAGACAGGCCCGACAGCAGGGCTTCACACGCACACTCATGCCCACACACGAAGAAACAAGTCGTTTGAAGAAAGATCCTGTCAGCAAACGCATGTGACTGTGAGTCATGTGTCAGAGGAAGCCCGTCGCTCTGAGGTGACCCTCGCAATTATTAGACTGTCGGGGTGTCTGTGTATGTGTGTGTGTGCGTGTGCTTTACCTTTTCTAGCAATGTCCATCTGTGCTCCCCCTAACAAAGTGTATATTTAAATGTGTTTATATCTGAGTCACACCTGTCTCCATCTGTACACTTAAAGACAGATTAGGTCAGCAGGAGGCGAAGGATCCTTGGCCAAGACGGCAACCGACTGACCTAGTACTTAACGCTGTGTGTGTGTGTGTGTGCACATTTGTGTGTGTGTGTGTGTGTGCGGTGTTGAAAACCCCTGTCAAAATCAGTGTAGCATGACTGCAGAGGCAGCACAATGACACTCCAGGATGTCGACAATACACACGCGTGAAGGCAAGACTGAACTTGGCAAGACAAAGCAATCAAATGCACCAGGCTGGAGACCCCCAGGGGCATTAGGGAGCCGCAGGTATACGCTGCACAGCAAACCGGTGATGACGGCATAGATATTTGTCTGATTGTTGTAGGAAGTGCAACACCAAAAACAAAATATATATGCTGAAGTTATTTTCTGCATTTTTAATTAATTTTGTGAAAATTTATGGTGACAAAAATCCACCTCAGAGACCTGTATTTTCTCACATGCTGTATTTTCCTAATCTGAAAGTTCTATGCAGGCAAATTATCACAAACTGGGCAGCCCTCAGTGAGAATAAACCTCCACCGAGGCAGCTTTATGATTCCCCTTTATGATTGTAAAACCCCAATGGCTGGAGTTTTGAATTGTGTTGCCCTCCTTGTTAGTTTGGCAGTTATTTTCCACCAGCCCATATATATATATATATATATATATAAACATTCTGGAACACCAGATGGACGGAGAGGAAAAGCTTGACCTCTAACGCAAAGCAAAGGCTTCCCTCCACTCAAAGAACTCTTTGCTCATTTTCACTTCAATGTTTGTGATGGGAATTTTTAAAAAAATAAATAAATGTTTTCACATTCTTCGCGGTTCAATCTGATTCAAAATTCATTGGCGAAGTAAGAGAAATTTCAAAATACGCACAAGGAGAATCAGATCTTGAGAAATTTAGACAAAAGCCATCAATGCGTTCTGTTGCTCCCAAATTCCACAGCAGCAATCAGACGTCAGAAATGCTGCTAAAACAGACGCATCGTGCGTTTCCATGAAGGAGACCGTGAACTGAGCCGATTACGCACTCCCCGGGATGATGTTCCAAATGATGCATTATTTACATCCCTGCATTTTTGACTATTTTTGGTCCTTACTTCCTTCTCTCTCAATGATTCAATAAGATTCCACCTTCCTCTTCCTCCACCTCCTCCTCACAGGATAGATGGAGATTAATCGGTAACGGAAGGTGTGGGCGTGTTATTGGGGGGGAGGGGGTGAAGAGGGGTGAAGCTGTGCGTGGATATTTCCGGAGAGGGGTGAGGTGGTGGTGATGGTGGAGACAGATAGAGATTGGGTGGTGTTGGTGGAGGTGGGGGGGGGGGGTGTTCGCGCATTCTAAAACAGCTTCCCACTTCTCCGCGATTCCCGATGACATCATTCCATCCCAGCCTCCGTTCGCGCCCCGCATCGCCGTTAACTTCCCCCGTTTACCCCACCCACTCTTCGCAACATGCACACGCAAACACGAATTGGGGAGAAGGGTGGTGGGGGGGGGGGGATACCCTTGGTCGGATTCTGGCACCCACCGGACAATGAACCGTTTCCCGGTAACGAAATGGAGGGGGGGGGTGGGTGTGCGCCATACGGGTGGTGGAGAGGACATCCACAGACGCGCGTCCTGCTGCGCGGCTCCCCGGTAATAAAGTCCTTAAAGCCGCAGTATGAATGGAGCCCACCCCCATCCTAATCCCCCCCCCCCCCCCCAAAAAAAAATGAACGTCAGGATGTGAGCTGGTGACACATAAACCACAGACCGAGGCGCCGCACAAAGACCCGTAATCAAGCTCAATTAGAGATAACCCGCTAATTACACACACACACACACGCATGCAGCGACACACACCTCCCGAGGGGCGAGGATAAAAATCCGAGACACAAAGGCCGGTGTCTGTGTGTGTGTGTGTGTGTGTGTGTGTGTGTGTGTGTGTGTGTGTGTGTGTGTGTGTGTGTGTGTGCGTGTGCGTAAACCCCGGGTCGGGTGCGCACGGGACGCGCAGACGGCCAATAAGGGCTGATAAGTAGGTCGAGTGCAGGCTTTCCTACCGATCACCGACATCGTGCCGCACCACACACACACACACACACACACACACACACACACACACACACACACACACACACACACACACATGCAGGCACTGCATTTAAACCAGACAAGCCGTGGCTCCTGTGAGCACCGGAGCTCCACGGGTAACAAAAGATCGCTCACCGTGGCGGCGTGGGCCAGCAGCGCCGTGAGCGCCAGCAGCCGAGGCAGCTTCATGGTTGAGGGGGGGTGGGGTGGGGGGGGGTTGCGATCGCTCAGCCTCCCGGTTGCCGCCGCTGCCTTCACGGGGTTCGGGGGAGGTGGAGGGAACAAAAAAAAACCCAAAAACCCAGCAGCTGTTGTAGAGGTTCGGGTCTGGGGTTAGTCGAGCCAACTTCCGAGCCGCGCTGCGCCTCCACCAGACTGTCCGTCCTCTTGTCGGGCTTCCTTTATTTTAATCCCACGCTCCACACGGGGCTGCTTGTGGACAAAGTCACCGGGAGACGAGGAGGAGGAGATCCTGGCGAGGCCTCCTCTCTCTGATTCTGAGTTTTAGTGCTGGAGACCTGATAGGTTCGCTACCGAGAGACGCCAAACCCCCTCTCTCCCCGGTTCTCTCTCTCTCTCTCTCTCTCTCTCTCTCTCTCTCTCTCCCTCTCTCTCTCTCTCTCTCTCTCTCTCTCTCTCTCCCTCCTTTCTAGCTCTCAGAACCACATCATCTCTCTCTCTCTCTCTTTTTCTCTCCTCCCCCTCCCTGTTGAGGGCAGGATGTTCCGTATGGCGACGCTACTTGGCCCAGGAGTCTGGCAAATAGGCTGTGCTGTGTGTGTGTGTGTGTGTGTGTGTGTGTGTGTGTGTGTGTGTGTGTGTGTGTGTGTGTGTGTGTGTGTGCGTGTGCGTGTGTGTGTGCGTGTGTGATCTGGAGGAGCAAGGGCAAGGATGCCCTCTGCAGCTCGTTTAAATACCCGCAGCCATACAGGAGAGACGCGCGCGCACCCGCGTGTGTGCGCGCACCCGAGAGGAATCCGGAGTCGAACAAACCCTCCTGAGAAATAAAAATGAGACGAACACAGTTTAACATAATTTGATATAATTGCGTTCTTATTATAACAAATGTAGATTAAATAAGCAACAATGTTACACAGTGTTGTGTGCGGTCGGCGCGCTGGGAACGCTTTATTATGGGATGGTTTTTCTCTTCATGTCTTACATTTACTGAAGTTTGTTTTTTTTTCTACAAGGATGCTTTAATGCTGCTCAACCGATCGATCACCCTGAAGGAACCTTGACCCTGCTCACATATATTCTCTGTGGTGTGAGGATCTGGTGACGCCAACGTGACAAACAAGACAGAATGTTGTTCATTCAACCCATCATGTTGTTGTTTTTGTTGTGTGTTGGCAGATTAGTCCTGCAGACTGATTCAGTCAGACATCCTGCTGTGAATGTGATGCAAATCCAGGCACCAGTTTCCAGCATCATTCCCAGGGAATCTTAGCCCATTCCTCCTGGAAAGGCCTTGATTTTTGGATTCCTTTTTATCTGCTCTCACCCCCCCCCACCACCACCAATTCAAATCCCAACAGAGATTCTCTATTAGATGTGTATTTGCTTCTCATAACGATGCAAAGATGTTATATTTGCTTTTTCTGTGTTGTTGCATGAAGTGAAAGATTTCAAATTGGTTGAAATGTATAAAATACCTTTAATAAACGGATGCAGACAACTTCAGCGTTCTTAAAGGAATGAGGGGATTAAAGAAAATAGAAAGAAAACAGACAGAGCAGAAAACAAATTTCCATACACTGTAACGTTCCTGCACTGTAAAGTGCATAAATGACGTTTCCTTTAATGAAACCTTTAAGATTCAATTTCAGAATTATTCAAATGGAATCTCTCCACTGATGCACAATGTAAAATTTGCAGAAGAAAACAGTATAATAATGTTTAGTAGAAAATAAAATCATCATCCCATGGATTTTGGTATATGGTCACCCCTGTTGGGACCTGATTTTATCTCATGGCCGTCTGTCCCTGAAGGCAACACTGTCATCCTCATAATACAAATTTTCCAAGTCAGCTCACCTGATATCACTATTGGATCCACTCTAGTGTCTTCCCCTCATTAACATCTCCTCCCTGCATGCAGTCAGTTCATTCCCATCACCAGTGTTGCTGCAGCCTCCTGCTCCTCATCTGTCAGCCTCCGTGACTTCTCCTCTGCTCAGTCTGCAGTTTTCTGCCAGATTGTGTTTGTCTTACTCTCCATTATTCCTGTTTTTCTGCCTGATTACTGTGTATTGATTCTGCTTGATTCCTTTGATTCTGCGTGTTTGCCTGCTCCCTGTCGGACGTGTTTGCCTGTTCGGACTGATTACCTGGTTTTTGAACTTTGCTTTCGGAAATTAAACAAAGAATTCAATTTCATTCTCCTGTCATACTTTTGTGCCCCTTTCCATCAGTTTCGTGACCCAACCTAACCCTGGCATTGCACTTTGGGTTACGATGCACTGATGGATAAAAGAAGAAAAAACCACTGCATCCTAATAGCAATCTAAATGAATCCACCACCACTGAAAACACAGGAGCTTGCTGGAACCTGAAGTTCCCCCTGAGGACTCTTTTCCTCAGCTAAACGCTGCTGGTCGTCATTAATCAGATCCCAGCTTCGTTACCCAGTTGTCTCGTCGATCCAACACAGAATGAACACACACAAACACACAAAACGACGCGGTTAAATTTTCAAATTTGTTTTTGTTCAGTTTGGTTTCAAAATAAAGATCACACAATTGTTTAGAGACAATCTACAACAGGAGTTACAAAAAATAGTTGCCCAGGCAATAAGCATACACAGGTTCTGTTAACTATACACATATGGTTACAGGTGTGCTCGTAGTAAATATACACAAGGCTGCTCCAAATGTACACCGCTCTGTGGCGGGCTGCCTCTCTCACCCAAAAGGACATGGACAGTATGATACAGCACTTACAGCACTAGAGAAATGCCAAAAAACACAAGAATCTCCTCTGTACAATCCCACTGAAAACAGTCATGGGTAATCAAAGAGGGGGGCGGAGAGGGGGGTTAAATGAGTAAAATTGATTTTTTTTTTCTTCCCCCCCCACTTTGTCAGCATACCCATAAACATGACACATTTCATGGGGTAAAGCATTCCTATAAAAAAAAAAAAAAAAAGGTCTTTAAAAAAAACCAAAACCTTCAACATAAAGCAGAAGACACCACTAAAGTCAAACATAACATGTCCAAGTGAGAATCAGTGGGAGATAGACGTCTTTAAGTTAAGCAGTGACAAGATAAAACCAAGCGTGGCGAATCTTTGTACAAGTACTACGCTGTATAGAAAGGGCTTTTCAAAACAAAACTTTGATATTACAATTTACAATATACAACAACTCATATGTCACAACCAAGGAGGTGAGAATATACACTGAAATGCACAGTTTTTTTTTAAACATTTTTTTTTCCAGTGAGCTTTTTTTTTTTTTTTTTTAAACTTTTTTTTTTCATCTCATACCAAAAAGGGTGGTAAAGCACTTTTACATTACAAGGGTTTACAAATGTACAATTATACAGTCAGAAGTATGTGGTCACTACTAGGATACATTATAGATACAGATTCAACATCAAAACCCAGAAAACTACAAAGTTTTATATATATATTTATATATATATATATGCAAAGGTTCTACACCAAGTATACACGTTATATTTATAGAAGCAAGACCAGAAAACGAATCTCCCATGCTAAATGATCTGTCTGCTGGTTAGCTGATGGTGCATTTGGGTGTCTGTCCATGATTCTGTGGTGACAGACAAATTAAATACTCCTTTCATTTCATAGTGGTAAATAGCAAGGGGGGGGGGGTTGGGAGGAAGGGGATGGGGGGAGTCGGGGACTTGGATTGTGTGTGCAGCAGTAGCAAAATGTGAAGTTTTTAAGAAAAAAAAGGGAAATGTAATGGGGGGGGGTTGAGTGGGGCATGTTTGCCTCTTGCCTCTTCTTAACATCTCTTCATCCCCCCCACAGTTAAGACCTGGGTTTTTTGTAAGGGAGGGGCAAAAAAAATCAGACAAAATCTAAGGCTGTCTGTAGCAACAGGCTCCTCCCCGAGGGGTTGTCATGGAAACAAGGGCAAAACGATGTCCATAGTGAGAAGGACTTGAAGGAGGGGAGTGGGGGGTGGGTCTGCATGATGCCTTCAGGAGAGTCAGACGGGGCCTCTGGGGCGGGGCCGGTGGACATGATAGCTTTAGGAGGATGAGGGGAGAGAGGAAGGGCAAGAGGGGGGAGTTGATTTCAGACTGGGGGGGGGGGGGTCGGATTACATGATACCATTAGGGGGGCCACATAGAGGACCCAGGTCGACGCCGTTCTTCATGTAGTACTTCTCCAGCTTGGCCAGGATGTGTTTTCCATACGTGTACTTCCTCAGGGTGGAAATGTGAGGTCGGATCTGCAGGACGGAAAAACACAAGTTAGACACGGAAGCAGGAAGAGACACACACACACACACACACACACACACACACACAAAAAATAATTCTGGAATTTGAAATTGATTTGTGTTAGAATTTTACACAAGAGAAATCTGGAGTGTTCTTGTTGACGTCTAACTTGGCGTCAGCCTCTGACTTCTCCTCTAGATGTAGCTTTATAGAGAAATCATGCGTTAGCACCAACAAAGACGTTTCAGGAAAGAATGGAGGCTTCAATCTGCTTGTGGGTTCCACACACAACCGGTGATTCAGATTATGAAGCACAGGCTCCCTTCTTTTGAAGATTTGACATGTCAGACCTGCAGAAAGTCGCCCAGAGCGGCGATAACATCATCACTGTCACTAAGCTCCCTTTTCATCCTGGGGGGGGGGAGAAGTCCAAGGATTTCAAATCAGGTGAAGAGGGTGGGTGTTGGAGTTTAAGTCCACATTCCTGGATGGTGGCGAAAGCGACAGTGAATCTGTGGGTTTGAGCGCATCGATGTTGGAACTCCGTATCCGTCTCAATAGATCAGCGTCGTAGTGCTTGTAATAGTCTGCTCAAGCCTGTCTTTTTACACATCGAGCCGAAACATTTTAGCGACACAACGAGTGGATAGCTCTGTCAGATGGAGCGTAACGGTATGGATCTGTCCAGATACACTTGATCAGTCTCCGATCTTGTGGACGATCTCCTGTGTGGTGGGAGTGACGCGACATCCAAGACAGCCGTCATTCTCTGCCGGATTAGAATTCTTCCCTGAGCTGGAAAGTGTGTGGGGGGGGGGCACCTTCCCTTTGTGCTTGACCGTGTCCTTCCGGACCACCTTGGGTTCTAAGCCCTTGAGACTGAAGCAACGAAAGTCAGATGACCGGTGTCCATTTTCTGAAAACGGGGCTACAAGCAATTTTCTCCTGTTTGTCCTGTCATCCGTCTGTTTTGATTTTCATTCATTTGATTGACACAACAACAACTCCCCCCACCCCTCTCCAATTCTTTTCACCCACCTTGTGCATTACGATCTTGCGCTGGGTGGGTTCCGCCACATCGATCATCTTCTGCACCACATAGTTGGCGTACTGGTCCTTCATCATGGTGTATAAGGCACTGTGGGGGCCCTCCGTCAGGCTGCATACCTCATCTATAAGGACTGCCCGCTCTGCCCGTGAAGCGTGAGTCACACACTTCTCCACCACATTACTAGCGGAGAAAAAAAAAAAGTGAGGGATGAAGACATTTGAAAACGAGGAGGAGAAATAGTCACCAAAATACTGATACCTTGCAAATTTGTGCTGGCTGAGACCCAGCACGTTGCCTCGGATTTCAGCGACAATCTTGCTCTTATCCTCGGCTCGGCCGTGCTCCAAAACATGCTGGATTACGTAGTTTCCATACTGGTCCTAAATAACGCAAGAACACACACACATGAAGTGAAACGTGAGGATGCCAGATGGCGCGTCTGACGACATCAAACACAATGCCGCCTTCAAAAACTTGGATCGAAAGATTTATTTTAAACCAACTCAGAGGAATCATCACCATCCTAAAAAACACATGACTGGTGGAAGATGAAAGGCTGCGAGAGCTGGTGTGTGTGTGTGTGTGTGTGTGTGTGTGTGTGTTACCTGCACAAGCTGCTCTGTGTGTTGATGGAGCTCCTCGAGAATTGGCAGCGTCTGTTCAGGAAGGCAGTGTTCGAGGATGCGTTGGATGACTCGGCAGCCGTAAGGGTGAGTAGAGAGGGCAAAAACCTGGGGGGTACGCGAGACGGGACGTCATTACAGTATTTTCCACACTATAAAGGCGCACCTAAAAGCTTTTAATTTTCTCAAAAACCAACAGTGCACCTTATAATCCAGTATGCCTTATATATGGAAAAAGGTTTAAAAGAGCCCATTCAATGAAGGTGCGCCTTACAGTCCGAAAAAAATACTGTGCTGGTTCGACGCAAACAAGAGTTGCTGGAGGCAGGCGAGCCGAACACGACACTAACTTTGTTTAAAAAAAAAAAAAATTTAATGTAAAGACACAGGTAGTCCCTTGAGCAGCAAAGGATCACAGGCGTAACTTGAACCCACCCTTACTGTGGCGGTGAAAGCGGCTAACACGAGAAAATCAGAGCCATCAAGCAGGAAACACTCGTATTATTACGCAACTGTTGAAAGAGTCCCGAGACGCACACATGAGTGAGATTTAAAGGGGCTCCTCCAAACGCCAACCTTTACATTTTATCTGATAGGAAAGGTGACGGCGAGAACAAACGCCTTCCGCCTTAATTTATGATAATGTAACATTTAGCTGGTGGGTAGAGGACGGCGGCTGCCATTGGGCTGAGGTTTCTGTTGCCATGACAACGCATCCCTGTTCATTTGGAATCGGACCGAGTAAAGGAGTGTCTGGTTGTGCCTGGCACCTCAAGGCGATGCGAACACGTAAATGAGTGTGTGTGTGTGTGTGTGTGTGATTTTGGGAGAGGGGGGGGGACCCACCTGTCCCTTAAAGGCATCTATGATAAAGTGCAGCGCATGAGGCTGGACACACTCGATACACTTCTGCACCACGTGGTTGCCGTTCTGGTCCTTCACGCACTTCAGCACATGGCCGTCCAGCTCCCGCACCATCTCGCTCTGCCGGGAAGGGGGGTGGGGTGGGGGCAGAGCGACGTGTAATTGTGAGACATCAGATACTGCCTGAAAGCATTTCCAGACCTCTCCTTCATTTTTCACAATGACTCACAGCCCAACAAATAACACCGGGCTTTGAACTGTTGCCCCGGAGAAATCATTTGAGGTCCATTAAGGAGAGATAGATACCTTTCCTCCCTCCTCTGCTCACACAAACACACTTTCCTCCCCCTCAAACCTCCTGAATTTAAGCAGAAAACTATTTCCCCGTATATATCCAGACAGATTTATCTTCCACCTGCAGTCCAACATTTGCATATAAGCTGTGGCATCATTAGCCTCATTCATTTTTGATGATAGAGCGCCCACAGTGCTCCTCGCTGCAGCGCCGCCATCTCTTTATTGACGCTGCATTCTGCTCTGTAAACAGATACTGTTAATCCATCCTCATACAGGACTGAATTATGGGAAAATGAACATTAGATGTGCCGTGAACTCGACACACCTGAATGCTCATTTTTAAAGGAAATCAAAAAAAAAAAAACCCCTCTCACAATCGGGTTAGGAAGGGAGAAGTTTCAAGTGGAAAAGTTTCAGTATTTTTCCCCTTTGTCATACGTTAATATAGCGGAATAAATCCGAGTGTACTCACTATGACCTGCTGGTCGGAGGGGATGAACTCCAGAGCTTTCTGAATGACCCTGCAGCCGTACATCTGCAGGGCCAGCGAGAGCACATGACCCCGAATCCTCTCTGCCAGAGCCAGCTTCTGATCCAGGCTGCCAAACTGAAACACAAACACACAAAATAAGCCTGAAAATCCTTTAATCCGTTTGATAGTACACACAAACACAAATGGATTCTTGACTTTCGCTGGCTGGCATTTCACCGCAAATACATACTTGGTTTGATGATAATAATCAGACTTGTCACACGCACCTCAAAGAACTTTTGGATGACATAATTTCCAAAGACGTCCACCATCAGCTGGTAGGCCGCCTGCAGGATCTCGCTGAAGACAAGCTGGCGCTCTGCTGAGCTGGCTCGCTCCAGTTTCAACTGAATAAACCTGTTCAAGACAGGAGAAACATTTTTATCAACCACGGAGATCTTTAATATTAACTTCCAAAGGCACCTTTGTAGGTTTTTTTTAATTTTGCAATATAGAAGTCTCACGAGAAAGCATAAAACCTGCTCTCCTGAAACCTACTTCGTATTTGAAAGAGATTTAGAAAGTTTCTATGAACTTGGGAGTGGAGGACAAATAAAAACATCAGTGACAGAGCAATAAAGCAAAACAGATGTATTAGGACAGAGAGAGAGCTGCACCCATGGCGGTAACCCGAGGGATCTGCCAGACAAAAAGGAGATGAAATTGAGAGTGGGAGAAAAAAAAAAGAGACAAGAAAGATGGACGTGATCGTCAGTGAGGTGATGAACTGCGAGACGAACGCATGGAGAGAAAAAAAGGCGATGATTTCGATGACACAGAAAAGAGAATGTCTGGAATTAGCAGACTGAACGTCATCGTGTTAATATATCAAATCACATTAATAGAGATTTCTGAAAACCAGACCAGAGATGTTAAAATAAAAGCCACATCTGATCCCTTCTCAAACGCAATTACTTGTGCAGAATCTGGAGGATTTGTCACACGCACCTGCTGCCGTGCTGGTCCTGACTGAACTCCATGATGTGTCCAGCTATGTCTCTGAGCTGGAGGTTCGGGTAGCGGTTATTCCTGAAGTCCTCCAGCAGACGGCTCCTGCCCGACGGCATCACGTCTGACATGCCGTAGCGTAGCCGTGACGACGGGAACAGCTGGCTGCTGGGGGAGAAGAGGGAGGAGCCTGAGCTGGCAGCGCTGCGGTATTTGGCCTCCGCTCCAGGGGCTGCGGAGATGAAACGTCCACTGCCGTTGGTCAGACCTCCTGGTGGGGGGGGGGGGTGACAGGGAAGTTATTGTCGGAGCTTTTCGAGTCATTAATAATAGTCCTGAAAGTGCTGAGACTCCAGGGTTAAAGCAATAAGCATAAATCCAGCAAAAATATTAGTTAATCGAGCAGTGATGTACAGGATAGAGGGGCAAAAACAAATCGAACTGTTAAAAAAAATTCTATTCTTATTTTGACATCGGTATAAAAAGTATAAATGGCTAGATCTGGACAAAATGACCATCGATAAAACCCACTCTGTTTCCTTGGAAACAACATATAATTGAATTTGTGCAAATCTTGCTGCATTCATTACTTGTATGAGTGAATGTTGTTGCTTTTTTAAATTAACACTGCAGTGCTAAATGTTGGAGACAATATCATGAAAAATACATTAAATCTCAGCAGATAACGAATACAGAAACAACTGGGGGAAAAAAAAAAAAGAGGAATCCTCACAGGTAAATTATCATCATCATAAATTGGAAAGCATTAACACCTCTATAATATATAACTATAAGAGCTTTTGAAGCCAGAGAATGGTTTCAATCCTGACAATGCGTAAACATATTCCAGTCACTGTGTACCCCTGACACCCTCCATAAAACACTTTAGCGTCTGCTCGCTTCAAAAGCTCCATTTCACTGCAGTTCTTATCGGTGTACCTAAAAACAAATCTAGCAGTCGTTACGAAGCCCCCGACTCGGCTCAGCTGCTTTGTGTGGCTGTTGTTTCATCACACTCGAGTCTGTTGTGTGCGTCGCTCTGCCAACTGTCACTCATGGAACGCACGCAGGGAAGCAATAAAAGCCCCAGCCGGTAATGAATCCTTCAAAATAAGACGCCTCACAAATCTACTGTCACATTTTAGACTTCCAGTTCAAATTGAGTTAATGACAACAGCTGCTGGAAACGTCATGTCAGACACATTTAGTAACATTTTAAAAACCTGTCAAAACAAAAAAATTTTAATTACATTTATCTCGCATCATATATTTAATATCGTTACGTATTTGTTGACGACTCTCATTCATGTAGGACACTCACCGAGATTGAGGTTGGAAGAGGAGCTGTGATTGGACAGGGAAGGTGGGGGTGTGAGGGAGTGAGACGGGCCCTGGTTGGGTAGCGGCATGCCCACGGGGCCTGGGGAGGGGCTGAAGCCCAAGGTGCCGTTGTAGAACCCCCCGTGACCGATCGGGGTGAGGCTGGAGGGCGTGCGTTTGTAGAGCTCGTTGTTGCCGGTCAGGGAGTCTCGTCTGGAGCCGCTGCCGCCGCTGGAGTTGGCCACTAGAGGCAGACAAACGATACGATTTAGATCACGGACTGGACCACGAGGGAAAAGCTGATTATTCTGGATGTCTGATGGGAGGTTTTCCCGACCTGCGGTGCCAAAGCCTCCCAGCGTCGCCCCCAGGGTGGCACCGAGGGAGGACGAGGTCGGCTGGCTGAAGCCCAGGGAGGCCGAACCGGGTCCCGGCTGGCCGGAGCCTTGTGAGAACAGAGAGGAGCTCTGGGAGGAGGAGCTGAGGGAGGAGGACCCGTAGAAGGAGCTCCCTCCCAGAGTTCCGCCGGGGCCTCCCTGCTGCTGAGGTTGCTGTGACGTCATGGCACGAAACGGGCCGTTGGCCCCGCCTCCCAGGCCTCCGTTGGCGCCACCTGCGGAGGCTGCTGCTGCTGCAACTGGGGGGGGGGGGGTCAGATGAGGTGAAACGGTCCGAATGAATGAATCAAATTCGATCCAACGCAACACAGATTCTTAACAAGATTAATCTCTGGAATACGTTAAAATCAAAACCATACTTCATCATATGAGTACTGAATTAACAAACACCATGATGGAAACTCCCCAGCCTAGACTTGAAGGTACCCGCTCATAATCCCTTAATTACATGCTTATATATTATTGCTAACACCCCCGGTATGAAAACTGCTGACTTGTGTGTAACATCTCTTCAGCGCCGTCTCACCTGCTTGAGCTGCAGAAGGAGATATGATGACAGAGGCCGGGGCCATGAGGCGGACGGGGCCGCTCCTCGCCCCAGTGTTGACCACCAGAGCCCCTGTTTGATCATAGTAAGCTGCAGGAGCCAGGACTGGGTATCCTTCAAGAAAAAAAAAAAACATATTCAATGCATCAACACCAACATAAAACCACCGCTTAATGTTTTGATACTCATATGGAAGGAGACGGAGCTCTAACAGCAAAGCCAGCTGGATTTATTTCTAATAAAGACCAAAAGCGTGTCCGACTCACCGGGAACTCCAGCTGCTAACCCCTGGCCGAAGGCGAGAGCCGAGTTGACTGCTGCTGCTGCAACAAGCTGGTCGTTCTGCTGACCCTGCTGACTTTGGCTGGGGGTCAAAGGTCGCTGGTTGCCCCCAGGACGCATCACCTTTTATTAAAAAAACAACAAAGAAAAACATGAGATATTCATCAATCAGTGGCCAACACACAAATGTGAAATCCGACCTCTGACATCTGTTCCAAAGCAGAGACCCTGTGATGTTCATGACCTCATAGTTAAAGTTTTTTGTCTTCCAGCTAACTGACCTGCTGTTGGTTCTGCTGGCCTTGATTTGCTGCCGGCTGATTGGCTGAATTGTTAGCTGCAGCTGCCTGCTGCTGGAAAAGATTGGCAGGGTAGACCCCCCAGGGGGTAACACCATAGTACTGGGGCGGCATCACTGCTGGGCCTAGATGGAAATGAAGATGTAAAATATAAAATATAAATGAACGATTGGTCATATCTCCTTACTGTAGAAAATTGAGCAACATGAAGGGGTTCAAACCAAAACAAACGCCTCACCGAGTGTTGCTGCTGCTGCTAGTCCGGCGGCGTAGGGGTCTGTCCCCGGCGGGGCGGCACTGATGATGTAAGGATTGGGCACAAATGCAGGGGCCAGACCTGAAAAACATAAGGATGAAACCGGGCTGAGACATCTTACATAATACTTGGAATAAACTGGCAGAAATTCCAAGAATGAAGCTTCAAAACATGATAACCACCTCTGGACGCCCCCGCACATTTATGATTACGGAGGGTAATCATAAATGAAGCCTTTCAGTAGTTGGAGGTGAAGCATGGCAGAATCTTTAGGCTTGTTAAGAGTTACATGTCTCAGTAAACATGAGAAATACCAACGCAGGAATAATTAGCAACCACAGGGCTGAAATAACATGTTTTTTTTTCCTCTGGCATCTGTGTCCCAGACCCTGGAGTCGCTGCTACAGATCAGCAAAACAAAAAAATTGAATGACAGCAAACACTATTTTAGGGTTTTACTTCTCCCAGATGGATGTATTTATTCCTTGCAAATGAAAGGTTTTGATGAAAACAGTGTAAAATCACATTTTCAGATCTTTTTTGAAGCCATAAATAATGTATTTATTATGGTCAGGTATGAATCAGTAGGTGTGATGGCAAAAGCTAATAAATTAACACACAAAAAAAGAATCTGTGCCAGTTCTGTGTATAGTGACAGACCCCCCCCCAAAAAAAAATACATGTGTCACATGACACATGGTGTAAATCTCCATGCATGCGTTAACATACACACAGACACACATCCCTTACCGATGTGAGGCTGCTGCGCCGCTGCCAAGGCGTACTGCTGTTGCTGGGCTGCCGTTAACTGCTGCACTGCGAGGGCATTGTTTCTCTGAAACAGCTGCAACCACAGGTGAGTCCGTTTGAGCACAGAAAGGGTGCGGATACAATGACGCGTGTTCCTAAATGAAGTCCGGATGTTTCTTTACCTGCTGCTGGTTTGTGTAGTCAAATAAGCCCACGGTGGGGGCGGAGTCCATCTGCATCTGGGAGTTGTAGTCGAACTGAAGCGGCTCCATCACAGACTCCATGGGGTCCATGGTGACGCCACCTTGTTCCACACCAGAGAAATCCTCCGGAGGTTTGGGCCCTCCGCCCCCTCCCAGGGGTGTGAGACCCTCGGCCCCTACACCCCCAGGACCGCCGAGCAGATCGCTGTCGGGGCCGGGGGCCGGCATGCTTCCTTGTGGACGACTGTGGAGACAAAAGGATGTGAATATTTTACATCTAGAGACTGTTAAGCCTTTCAAACTGTGAGTCCATGACAAATTGAGTCTTACCCAAATTCTTTGACGTCGACATCAAGGCCGTTCTGAACAGGCAGCCCGTTGGGGTTGATGACATCACCGATGACATCTGCCTCAACTTCTGTCAACTCTTTCAGCTTCTCTCCCTCAAACGTCGACTTTGGCTTCTCCCTCTTGTCCTCCTCCACCTCTCCGTCCCTCTGCCCCTACGAAACGGAGAGACACAAGAATCATGAGTGACTACATGTAGCTGGAACTATATATACTAATGTGGATAAATGCCATAAAAGACCAGAAATACAGAGGAGCTGCTATCAGTGGAAAAAAGCTCACTGAAGCACAGAATGTGAAGGACAGACTGATATCAGACATGTTCTTATTTACAACCAGTGGCTGACAGGACAGCGATGTAGAAGAGGGTAAAAGCAATCCAGACAAGACAGAATGTGAAGACAGAACACGAGAGTCGTGACGAGGACTGACAGAGAGTGAGAACAGAATTACATAGGGTCCCTTTCGAAGGCAGGAATCCAGTTTGTCAGCCGGTGAGGAGGAGAGGACGTATTCCACCATGCTGACTCCGAGCCCTCCGCTCTCAGAACGTGGTGACATCACCGAGCCCACCCCAACTTCACCGCCTCCGTGAAAGCCCTGGCCTGGTCGACGGGACACCATGATTGGCTGAGACACTGCGTGATCTGTCATGAGAGGGAAACGAGGACGGTTAAATAAAATTCTTCATGGGAAAGGAAGTTATATTAGCTCCATACCTCAGGCAGTAAAGCCTTAAGTTACAACACATAAGCAAAATGTTTATTTATTTACTGGAGATACTTTATTGGACTTAATCTGTGATCTTTCTAAACTTCTGACTTTCCCTTACAACTCTGCTTTCATTTATTGTACGTTTCTCTCTCTCGCCCAGAGCTAGATTTGGTAGATATTGTAATTTCCTCTTCAGAAGCTTCTTACATTTTTTCCCATTATGAGCTAAGATGCATCTTTTGAGAGCACTTCCTTCTTCGCCTCTTCGAAGGCAACCTGAACTTGTTACTTTCACACGATGCTTTATGCAATAAACTATAAATCGTCATCAGTACAGCCAAAGCTAAATTACATCAACAGTTTTATGAAAACGTTACAGTCTTGACTTTGTAATAACAGCAAAGTCCAAGAAATACATTCTGCTGGAAGTTAATAATATCAGAATCATTTTGCTCTGCAGATGTATGCATCATTTTCTCTACAGCTATAAAATGGAAAATAAAATCTGCAATGTTTCTTTCGTGGCCATGTTTACCAAAATAAGTGTTTCGTTGATGCGATTTATCTGAAACTCAGACGACATCATCATCATCTGGGAGAACATATGGGTGACTATCCTCTGACACCTGCTTTGGATTGTGACAGAAATCTAAATATATACTTTCAAAAGGCCAGACAGTGATTGTTCTGTTTGATATTTGATGTGCTTGTGAGGAAAAAAGACATGTTTCACACACTTTCCTGCTTACGTGACACTATGTCCCACCTTCCAAACAAACAACAACCAAAAAATGATTGAGTGTGTGTACCTGAGGCGCCCCATGCACTGTCCCTCCACTGGTCTAGAAAGATCCCTTTGGGTCCATCCTTCCCAGAGTCATCCGTCTCCCAGAACTTCTTACCGGTTAGAAGCTGCTACAGAGACAGCAGACAGGAACAACAGTTCAACTCGGTTCAACCACTGATCCGTCGGCGGTGCATTACATTTCAGTCGTAATGGTGTCTATTGAAAGAACTTTGACCTGTGATTTCATCCAGGACAGAACATTCGCAGGACATTCCACCTGGATGAGTGCAGTAAAAACAAAATGACACTACGCTGAACTGAAACCAGTGCTGAAGAGAAAGCATGAAGAAATTCAGACTCATTTCTGTATCGATTTGTTAATCATTCTGAACAGTCTGAACTAGTCCTAAAAGTTTGAACATCTAATCTGCAGCTCCATATTTCTCTGCGTGGGTCTCCTCATATCCAGTCAGTTTTGATTACAGCCAGCGCCTTAAAAGATTTACTTTAAACTGCATTAGTCAGTCGGAGGCAAACATGTAAATCAACATTAGGTTCCTAGAAACACAACCGACTGGAACAGAATTACTAGACTGTTTAACAAATGCAAACAAACAACTAGACTAGATGAAATCAGAAAGCCTCCACTGTCGGTCTCATCATCTGGGAAAAAGCAACATCCACACAAATTCAAACTGCGTTGGGTTCAAAGGTTGAGCACTTGAGCAACCCTGTTTTTTTTCTTGGTTTTCCTGTAACTTGGGTTTTGTTCAATGATGCGTCCACAAAATACAGAACAGTCGTTTTCACGTCAATGGTTGATTTATCACATTTGTGCTTTTCCAATGCCAGGGAGTTTAACCCAAAGGTCAAACTTTGGTTAACACACTGTTAGTATCCACACCCCAAGTTCTTCATTATCTTACAACAGCTGCCAGAACATATAGGTGGCCTGAGCGGTATGTGACGGCTGTATCACTGCACTTCTATGTCCACGGCAACAGAACTACTCGTTTTCTTCATGATCCTTATTAACGATGATGATCTTCCTTTACGCTTACTCAGAGAGCACGACAACGAGATAAAGAGAGAGAGCACTAGGGGTGGCACGGGAATAACACTGGCCTTCAACTCATTCTGCAGGTACAGACCTTGAAACGCTGGTATGCTGCCCAGAAGAGCATCCAGAGATCACTTTTGATTTGACATGTGTGAGCGGCACAGACAAATGTCAGAGACCATCCACCCTGAAGTCTTACCTCTCCCATGGCACGTCCCTCCAGAGCCAGGGCCTGAAAGTCATGGTTCAACTCATCCATGGACCGCACCTGTGAACAGAGAATGAGCAACGAAACGCTTACTTCTGAAACGAGGTACAAACGCAACTTTGATTTCGTACGTAAATAAGTAACCGCTTTCACAACCCTCGTGTTAAAGTGACCCAAACTAAAACGAAAACAATGGTACACACAATAACGGCACGTATGTTGACACTCGTCTACCAGTCCCATACCTGGCTGTCGTGGATGTTATCTCCAGTGGGCCAGCGATGTTTGCCGGGTTGTTCGCCATGCTGTCGCTGGAAGAAATAGTCAACCATGGCATCGTCCTGGGAACGCCCAGCACCTGCCACACCCTGAGAGAGAGAGATAAAGAAAGACAGACGCACACACGTTGTAATTATCCTGGAATTACTGGTATCAGTAAAAAGTACACGGTGTCTGAGAACACAACCAGTTTGATCACACAAGTTCAAAATTGTGACAGCGCCTGCAGTCAAGATTCAAATGAAACACACACACCAATATAATAGAGGTAGGATGCAGATCAATCAAAATGATATTATCCACAACACAACAACGACAAAAAAAATATCTAGATGATTTCATTGCCCATGTGTCACTATGAAAAAAAGTCCAATCTTCAGAGTGTGTTTAAAAGAAATCTGCTGGGTCATTAAATACCAGATGGAGAACAAACCAGGTTTTCCCGGTCATTGAAAACAACTCCTCAAGGCATATTTTAGTTGCTCTTGGCCACACATACATACTTTTACGAATTTTAAAATGATACCAGCAGTACAGTGATCCCCCGTTACTCGCGGTTAATGCGTACCAGGACTACCCGCTAAAAACAAAATTCCACAATATAGCAACAAACTGTTTATTTTATTATTTACGGTAATTTAAACGTTTATGAGCCCTCCCTATACTGATATTAAACCTCCTATCTGTATTACCATTTCCCACACTCTTACAGATTGTTTTTAAAGCCCTTGTAAGTGTTTCATTAATACATGGAATTGTGCTGCATTCCGTGAGTTTTGGAGCGCAGCGCGCTTTCGGATGCTGTCAGCCAATACAATGCGAGTATGGTATCACGTGACTACCTACTACAAATCCGCGATGAGGTGACGCCGGGTATCTTGAAGCGCGACTAAGCGAGGGATTACTGTATTTGTGCAGGATGTCCTGTGGTGCACTAGTGATCCCACAAACCAATCACAGCTCTGAAGTGTTTTCATAAACATGTTGTGTAATGCAACGAAACAGCAACTATTTAGAAAGACCCGTAAATATCATAATCCAGAGCAGCTTCCATTCATTTATCTGCGAGGCCGAGGCGATGACTTCAAACATGTCTGATATATTTTAGATTCACATGCTGTCTTTAGTGCAGTGTCGATTTACATCACCTCTCAGAACAGCAACACGCTCCTGGCTGAGTGACGTCTGTACATCAAGTTAATTCAGTATGTCAGGCTGTCCAGGTGACAGTTTTACCTGCTGGCTGGGGGGTGTGGCCTGAGGGGTCGGCCCAGTTGGAGGGGCATGTCCTCCGCTGCTGAGCACCACAGGCATGCTGGGAGATGTAGTTCTATGGTGGGGGCTGAATGAATCCTGCCAGAGCACTGCTTTCCTCTTCAACACACACACACTGCTCATTCCACCACAGCCTGTCGAGAAGATATATTTGATATGGTTAAAGAACAAAAAGCGCTAATAAGCTCTGTGGCTGGTTTAAGAAACGGATTTATTCATTTGAAACGAAGACCAAATCTAAACTGAAGCAGCCCAACACACCTCCACAAAAACAAACATCAGCACCTTTAATCAAGTCATGATCGGAAGCGTAAGTGTTTTTGAATTTTGGAAACAGGGGACACAAAAGGACACAGAACAATGGTTAATACTCGCTGAAAATTTGATTATTGAAGTCTTTTCATAAACTAAAATCCGCAGACTCAGTCCTACCCCTGTATATTGATTTCACAAGACATGAGAATTATGACAGTTTAGGGTTATTACAGAGCTGTTAAAATGGCTGCATGAGTTATGCACAAATTTAGATGTACCTGATAAACTGGTGACAGAATACAGTTTTAACCCCACTGATGTACAAAAACCAATATCCTGCAATATCTGTGGTAACTTTCCTCTTAAGTTGCTGCGCCAACATAAACTTTATCAACTTAATGATCACAGCAATTAAACTACAATCCTTGTTCTACAATCATAATTCATGGAAGACCAGTATTAGCCGACAAAATAAAACAATTAACTGTTATTATCCAGCTCACATTGCTCATGATCAAAGTTCTACGGATCCCTAAAACATGAGCCTGACGCCTCAAGCCACACCAGACAGGATGCGGTGGTTACAGTTCCGTGTATTATTGCAGCTGTCTTGACGAATGAGGACGTGTGATATTCGTTAGTCAATGACAATAACTGATGATTATCTGCTTTTCACGAATACAAAAAAAACAGCAAAACACAAACCCAGACATCTTCATATTTAAAAAGAAACAAACCATGACCTTTAGTTTGTGCACACCTGAAGATAGAACAGGCTGACATTGTCAGAAACACGCTATATCCACTTTAGCAGGTGGATAATTGCTAAACTGTGTATCTAGGTCAAAGTACTCTATGCCTAAATGAATAAATAGTTCACTGAAGATAAAACTCAGAGTAATAAATACCAAACGTAAATTAACATCCAACTCACAGCCCTTAAAAAACTAACTCTGGAATTAACTAAACCAACTGCTAAAAAAATATGCAGGTGCTCTTAATCCAGATTTAACTCTTTCGGGACGTGCAAGGCAAATTGTGATGTGTGCACCACAAAACTAAGGAACGTCTAAAACAGCGCTGACATGTTCGGCTCATGCAGGACGTCTAACACTTAACTTCATAGACGACAATCCGAGCAGCTGAGCTGGGACCAAAAGTTAAAGATTAAAACTGTGAATTTTTTCACTTAGCAGTCCAAGAGGCAGGTGACTTAATTACCAACTTGCAAATCTGGCCTGACAACAATATGCAGTAAACTTTATCACACTACTGCCATTGGCTGCAACCACGTTTATTGACCTGAACTCCTGTGAAACCAGTCTGAGGCAGAAGTTCACCTTGCAGGAATTCCAGAAAATAAGATTCGCAAAGCACGCCCAAATACAGTTGTCAAACGTATCCCTACAAATATGTCAAACGTTTGTTACACTAACTTGTTCAAGGTGTTTTATCCACAGATATTTTTGTTGTGATGAAAATCTGTGCGAGCACAAATCCATGTAGCACGCCACCGCCATCAGTTAAATTCACATTGTTAAAGCTGACATAAGCCACAGAGGCACATGAGGACATTAAGTCGTGGGTGAGTTTATTAGGTACACCCCGCTAAAACAAAAGTAGAAGGATTTGAGGTGTTGATTTGTCTTTCAGTTCAGGTTATAGGCTTGGGTATACTGGGGTATCTGGAATATTTTGTAAAACACACTTATGTCAGTGAGGGCGATGATTAGAGATAATTCAAAAACAGAAACTTCATACTGTCAAATAAACTCCTTTCTAACAGTTTAAAGATTAAAAAAAACAAAAACCATAGTAATAACACCATATTCACCATACTGGTGAATTACTGGTGAAAACCATTAAGAGGAAACAGAATTTGTAGAAAAAGCAGAATAGAAGATACAGATGTACAGATATTTTTTAAAAAAGGTTCAATTTAACATAAAAAAATATTTAATACAAATGCTGAACTTTCTGAAAAACAAAACACACCATTTCAATGTTTACTTGTGGGTGCAATTCTTTGTTGAGAACGACTGAATATTAGTTTTTTTTTAGTGAGTACTGGGACGTCAGGGATGCTGCCAAGCTTCCTGAAAAATTTGTTGAAAATTAAGCATTTGAGGCTACACAAGGGGGAGATTATTCTTTTTCCTCAAAATCTTGCTAAAAGCTGACGAGTTTAATTACAGCATCACAAGACCTGCAAGAATTCATATCTGTCCCTGGAAAAAAAGTGTACTTTGAAGAAGGTTGGGGCATCTTGCTACAGAACACACAAATCTTAAGTCAGCTGATCCTGGATATATGCTTGTAAGATGCACGATAGCCCAGGTGGACTGAAGGTAACCTTCAGCCTAACCCTAACCTCCCCCCAGTATTTGAGATCATCTCTGGAAACAGAACCAAGTCCCAATTTCAATCATGGAGACAAAAAAACACTACAGACATGGATGTGTATATGTATGTTGGTCATGAACACAATTACATCACAAGAACAAGTGTGGTTTTCACGAGTCTGGCGGATATAATTTGAATTTCACAACCTCTCCATCAAATAAGCTCACGTCGGAGCTAAAATGACCACTTTTACATTACTGTCCCTAAAGGCCATGAAGAAATTACAAGCAGCCCCCCTTCTGTTCTTTTTTTTTTTTTACACCAAGCCATATTAAACAGTAATTAACTTTAAATGAGTTCTGAATCTTCAAACACATGCAGCTTTCTCTCATCTCTAACACACCATCTCCATGACGACAAAAACAAATCTGACGGCATGTCCAAGTAATCACATTTAATCATGTGCTTATTTCCCTTTTCTCGTTCAGCTACGAGGCTTTATTAGAGTTCTAGCGAAGGAGCGATTCTTTGATAGAACTCTAAATCAATTAGAGACCCGGAAATCCACATCAGTGTGGCCGTTCCCCAGAGAGAGAGAGAGGGAGAGAGGCGGCTTGTTGTGCTGCAAGTTTAACTTCTAAAAACACTGAAATGAGAACCAGCTTCACCGGGTTAATGATTGTTCAGTAGCGGGGGATCAACGCACCTCACACCGGGCGAACACACAGGGGTGTGACGCTCCGAGCAGCCAACCTGCAGCTAGCTTCACACAACGTTCGGTGTCTCCGCACAAACCAAACATTTGTCACCCACCGGTCAGGACACGTTAAAAAAGAACCGAAACATGTACGAGCCTCGCCAAACGGAGTCGTCGCGGTTTACCGGAGGTTTCACATCAAAGCAATCCGAGTCCCCGACACGCCAGTCTGGGATGGTGTTACGGAGGGGCTCGCTGCCCGTGTCTACCAACAATAACACGGCCTCCCGACACAAGCTGGAGCCCGGCGCCAAAACACGGGCTCCACAGAACGTTCGTAACAGCGTTAGCATTAAGCTAGCATCGTAATGCTATTATTAATAACCGGGTAACCGTCTCTACCTGTCTCCCGACCTTGCAACCCCACGGGTCCCCCGTGACGCGGATGCTAACAAAGGCCCGAGAGCTGTCTGGAGCGGAAGACCGACACAACAGGAGGAAGGAGGCGAGCAGCAGAAAGGGAGGCAGCCGCTTCAGTCTCACCAAAATACTCCTCTCCCGCCTCTTTCGGGGCTCCCGCCGCAGCAATACCGCACCGAAGCGTGAATACACAACACCCCGAGCTGCCTGGAGCGAGCTGGAGGCGATACTCACCGGCGGAGAGGGTGGATGGTCGCGGATTTTGGCCCCAGATTCTCTCTGATACCCCGGGCTTTCACTCTGACAACATGGCGGCTAGACGGAGGAACAGGCAGCCGCGCTGCATGACGGGAAGGGATGAGAGCGAGCGTGCGGTTCATTGCGCCAACCGGGAGGGGAGGGGAGGGGGGGCCGCACCGGACCGGTTCCTTTGTTTCTATGGGTGGTTTATTTGTACAGTGTCACGGATTCATAATGGAATTTTAATTCACATGTCAATACTGAATTGAAAAAAAATTATTGACAACAGATACTGACGTTGCATTATTGGAACAGGCGGTATAACTGAAACTATAAAGATATGCTGTAATATTTATTTTTACAAATACTACTAGTTATATTTAGAATTTAAATATAACGTAACCTACTTATCCACAATTATATAGGGATATTCTCGTTAGAGACTGTACACAATGTTCCGGGATCTCTACGGTAACGGTTCGAATCCGATTACAGAATACGCGCTTTATCCACCGGGTCAGCGTCCGCGTCCGAGCCGGACGCGCCGTTAACTCTCGGGGATGTAAAGGGATGCTGTAAGCCTGTGGGATCCAAATAAAGAGACAATTTTTGGTAACAGACGGTAGTGAAGATTTACATGCTTATGAATGACGTAATGCAACTACATCCAGGCAGCCCTTGGGTATTTCTGGCTTACTGTCTGTGTTGTCCAGGTAATGAATACACATTAAATCATACAATTTTATTCTTGCATTCATTCAAGTATAATCCTTTAAAGATTTGGACACACCTTCCTACTCAGATGAATTGTACAAAGACTTGGGTGTTACTGTATATTACTTTTAAAATAATGATTTAATAGCACAAATCTGTATTATTTTACTTTCTCATACCTGCCTTTCTATGAAATGCTTATTTTTTTTCTTTTTTGGCAAATCCTCATTGTAAAATATAAAATCAACAGCATGCATTATTTGTTTAATCTTCTAAACTAATCTGGCAAAAATGTAACTCTCTGATCCATAATCCAGACATTTATACAATGTAGTCAAAGCTAGAAAGGAAAGCACTCATTTTATTAAACCTCCAGTCACTCGCTGACTCAAAAGGGTGTCTGCAGATGACAACAAAAGTCACGTTTAATGTAGAAAGTGTACTTTTATTATTTCAAATGTCACTTTAAGGTTTTCATCTCATATCTGCCTTTCTTTTCTCTCTTCCTCTCCCCAATTATACAAAAACTACTCAAAGTGTGTTTTATTTTTTGTTCACATTTTCCTCATAGGTCTCCTGTATTGCTGTGCTCCTGTGGAAATAACTGAAAGAGCTGAAGAAAGGTGGGGAGAGAGATGACAGGGAGAATTAGCTGCCGATAGGTTAAAGGAGAGTAACACGAGGGCGTGCAGGAAGAGAGAAGAGAAACGGGCATGATATAAAATTTTGATGTAAACCCCTCTGGCCGAGTCCAACCAACCCCCCTAATGTAACCCGCCCCTCTCTAAATGGAACCAACAAAACAATCATTGGCTGGTTATTTACATGCACAGTAACCCCACTCCCCCACCCCACCCTCTGCCCCAACCAAGTACATAATGCCTGAGCCCAAATGCATTTGCATTCCTAGTCAACAGCATTGCATGTGAAGACGCTTGTTGTTGTTGTTGTTTTTCTTCCTGAAAACAAATTGTCTTGGTAAATTAGATTTTTGCAGTGATCTGGACTTCAAATAAAAATTCCAATGAAGTTTTCCATTTTTAATGTTAGCAACAAAACTAGACTAAAACCAACAATGAGTTAATCCTGTAAATCAGCCTGATCGAGCATGTTCTGGCTAATTATCCAAAATAAAAAAAAAATAAAAAAAACAAAGGCAGAAAAAGAGCCACACTTTTGGATGGCAGGTTCCCTCACTATGATGAACACAGGCACTGTAGTTTATTTTGAGATAATCCCACCTCCTACTGTTGTAAACACTCACTAGCACAGCACATGCATGGCTGGAAATAGTCCTCATTATCAGTTAATTATTCTTAAATCTAGAGTTCGGCTTTTTATTATATAGCGAGTGTAATTTTATGACTCTTTTAAAAAGACAAATGCTTCCAGGAACTGAAGTATTGCAGATCAATGCATTTTTGATTGAGGTCAATAATAACATGAAGAATATTGCTAGCCTGACCCTCATCCTCCACCAGCTCTGTTTCGCCGCCTCAGCAGATCAGGGCTGCTCTAAAAAGCTTGAATGAAGTGGAAGATGGCTTTGGGGATGGGAATCGTACGACCGTCCAGGTTTAATATGGTCACATCTTAATGCAACAACAAGTACGTGCCAGGGTCGTGCCTTTTTTTTTTTAAATTATGTGATCCCACCCACGCCCCCACATGAGCAACCCCCAAAATAAATTCACAGGGACACCAAGTGGTTACAGTTCAGGGTGCAGATACAAAGCACCCACTAGTCCTGTTAGTTACACAGTCTCTCTCAAACACACACACACACACACACACACACACACACACACACACACACACACACACACACTTGTGGGAGTGTAGTGAGCTGGCAGTTAAGTGAAGTGTGTCTTCTGTAGTTTGACAGAAATTTCCCCAACCTCTCCTCCATCATCTCATCGCACCTCCTGGCATGCTGGTTCTTCCCTGAGGTCTGTACATTCTATTCAGGGCTGTATTTCTCCTCCTCAGACACAAGCACACATGCACGCACACAGAGAGACACACACACATCTTTGCCTCTAAGTGGGGGAAGTCCATTCTTGGGGATAACTGTGACACAGAGTGTTTTCAAGGCAACCGCTTCTTTCCATCCACAGTGACACTATCAGGGTTCGGTCTGAAGGGACGCAGCCAACAGCTAACCAGCCCTGGGAATGAGATGACATGAGGTCAGAGGATTTCACAATGTCAGACATCAATGTCATAATGTATTGTAACACAAGGGCAGTGCACGGGTTCTGCAGCTGACGCTTGGCGGACTGGTCATGACCTAAGAAAACAGTTGAATATTTTTTCTGTCGCTCTGGGGAAAGTTTTCCAAAGTCAGACAAATAACACGCTGACATCATTTTTGTCAATTTAGGCATAGCATGTCATGTTTTTAAAAATAAGCATGCATTACAAACTGGGGTTTAACAATGTGGGGACATAAGAAATAGTGAGGGCCAAAACAAGGTGCATCATTGAAAAAGTAGGATGCAGCGTTTCTTATAACATATTGGCTTGGTTAAAAAAATTTTTTTCCTCATTAGTTGTGTAAGACTGAGTCCCTGCAGGGAAAAAAAGAAGAGATTCTATTTGTAACTCACGTGTAAAGAGGCTGAAGTTGCAGATGAGAGGACTTCTGAGGAGGCTGGTAGCCGTATGAGTCAAAGCCACCTATGAAATCAACTTCACAGAGATAAAGAGATTATGTCATTTCTCTTTCCCTTAAGTTCTTTTTTTATCAAGTGTCATATTTCAAGATCAGATTCTATTTCGACTTAACGTATTTAAGTATTATACTGCTTCAGGAGACCTTTATAAAAAAAAAAAAACACTGTGAGATCAGAATCTGTGGAGATGATCAGACACATCATTCGTCTCGCTGCTTTTATGTCGTCTTTCAATCATTCTAATCTTTCTAAATCCATATTAAGGGAACCAATAGGATGACAAAGAAAACATTCTCTGGTCATCTACATCCGTGGAGACAAGTTTAAGATCTGTTTTTCCCAGGCAGGATCAAAGCAAGAGGTCGGACATTTGGAATAAGATGTAAATAGATGTGCAGAAAATACTGTATATCTTTACTTTATACTGCATGTCACTGTTACTTCATCACAAAACCACACCATGAGACACTTATTACAGTGCTACTATATCACAGCATGACACTTCCTGTTACAGGAACTCGATCTGATGATGTCACATTCTATCTACAGGACCCAATTTCCTTCACCGCGCGGGTGAAACATAAAGACCCATTCAGATGCACAAACTGCACACCCGAGGTGACAGACAAGCACCGCTACCCAGCCGACCACCAGACGGACACCGACAGAGAGGATAGGTCCGGCACACATCCTGAATACATCCACACAGCCGGAGCAAACGGATCACCCAGAGGGAATTTTCTCTGGTGATTCTACTCGGCCGGAGAAGACAAAGAGCGCTCACATCACGAGCCACGGGTTGCAATGGTGGCTGGTGATAAAAGAGGGTTTTTTTTGGGAAGGGCGCAAAATTACAAAACACAACAAAACTCACTTTAATACTGCCTGAACGGTGATTTTAATTTTCCAATAAGGCAGAGCAAAGACTCAACTAGAGCACAGAGTTCAGTCAGGGAACATATTTATTCAACCGTGTGCATGAAAGGTAGAGAGGAGAAGATTCCCCATGGTTCTGATGAAGCAGGAACAGTTTGAGCTCAGGTATCTTTCCAGGCCAACAGGTCATAGTGTCCGTCATTAGTGTCAAACATACAAGTCGTTCTTGTTAGTGTTTCCAGTAAAAAGGGTGTATGGATAAAGCTTTTGGACATGGCAGGATTTCATAAGCAACCGTTCTAAAAACACTACGACTCGTTGTTTTACAGGTTACATCATCCTCTGAAAGGCGTCCTATTGGTTCTGAGCCCCACCAGGAAGTGTAGTCAAAGGAAATCAATGCAAAATAATTTGGAAACAAACCAGCAGGTGTGTTACATAAGAAAATATATGAGATTTTAGCATCATTTTGCATCAGTAATGTAACACAATGTAATGTAATATAAATGTAACTACTCCTCAATGTTTATCAACTCCTACTTTATTACTTATTCAGGTTACAGTTTCACAGAAAAAAAACCCGTTTGTTTCTCTGTTGTAACATAAATCCTTTTAATTTGTCAGGTTATTAAACCTACAGAACTCGATCAATGAAGGATCAAACTATCCAATGAATAAAGAAAAATAACATCAAACACAAGTTAGGACATTAACTATGCTCAAAATGTTTTTGTCAGTGTTAAAAAGAGCTTAACTACTGCATTGTGGGAAATATAGTTTTGCTCAAAGCACACTTTTGACCTATTTATTTTTAGACACTCTGACCCTTTATGCTCTGGCAGGCCACATATAATAACGTGGCGGGCCACATTTGGCCCCCGGGCCTCGAGTTTGACAAATGTGGTTTAGAAAGAGAGGAAGGTACTCACAGCTGTCCTCGTCATCCTGGAAGACTTTGCTCACATAACAGGCGTACACGAAACCGAAGAGCTGTGAGGGAGGAGATGTTCGTAAATTAAAAAAGATGAGTGCTGTCATAGGATGAATCACTGGTCTGAGGGTTAGCAAAAAAAAAAATAAAAAAGGCAAAGTGGTGTGTGATTATTTATAGGAGTGTGGGCGTCATACGTACGGCCAATAGAATCTGAATGGCTGAACTCAACACCTCGATGTACTGGTAATCCAGGAGACACCCGGAAACAGTGATGACATGGTGGTCATCAGGGGCCATGTGAGAGTCGAGCACTGGCGTTACCAAGCAACCGGGACCGTGTTCCATCCACCATGAGCGATGAAGGGATGTGTTGAACGTCATTAGAAAGTCCCTGTCCTGTAACACACACAGACAGACGCGTGAGATGGATGTTTGGAAATGGATGTCAGGATGACATCGTTTCATGGTGATGTAAAACAAAAGGAAACAACAATAGAAAATGAATCTTATTTAAAAAGCCGGAGCCAGAGAATAGTTGTCACTTTTGCGTGATAAATGAATTAAACAGACGGTTCCCAAAGAGCACTTATCAAAGTTGTGACGTCTAATCATACAGAACTTACCTGTGACAGGTTTCCCACCTCCAGATAGAAACAGATGATGAAAGAGTTCCACCCCACCCAGAGGACCAGCCATACTGCATACTGGGCAGACACACAAACAGCCATCAGTCTCTGCTTTATCAGTGGGGGGAAAAAACAGAAACGGGAGCCTGGTGAAGGATTTAACTCACAAAGATGAGGTATCTGAAGCGAAACTGCACGGTGCCGAACATGCCCAGGATGACGGCCATGATGTGCAAGAAGTTGGCCAGGATGGGAGCCCATTGGTAGCCCAGGAAATCGAACACCTGCCTTTGCAGGGCAGCCACCTATAGGGGACAGGGAAGGGGATGGGGGGGGGGGGTAATACATACAGACATGTTCATAGGAAACCACAGAAGTAATCAAGGTTTCCCAGACACACAGTAAATATATACACAGACACACACAGACAGTGACAGGGACACACACACACACACACATACACACACATACACGGTCTGCCGCAGTTGTTTCCATGGTAACTGCCTGGAGGGAGCAGCAGCCAGTCCAAGGACTGTAAACGAGGAGCACCCCTCAAAAGCTCCCCCCCCAAAACTAATGAGGATCTAACACACACACACACACACACACAACAACAACAACAACCTAGCAGCCTGGCAAACAATCGCCAGGGCAACGGGGCCTTCGCACTGCTCACACACAGTCATTACACTCTGAATGATGATGATGATGATGATGATGATGATGATGTTGATGATGATGAATGGGCTGGAGGAACTTGCAGGAGCAGCTAACTTTAACTCCAGAATGGAGACCAGATGGTGAGCAGGGCCTCCTTCTCTTTACATTCACATGGTTTCACCTCTCTCTCTCTCTCTCTCTCTCTCTCTCTCTCTCAGGGACCACCCCAACGCCAGAGAGCCCCCCCCCCCTTTCTTGTCCAGGCACCCCCTGCTTCAAAGCCATGCAACACACCCTGGGCTGTAATGTGGCATGGCCCCCACAGCAGCAGCTGCAGCTCAAAGCCTTTCTGGTGGAGCTGTAGAGAGAGACTGGCTTTGCTTTCAATGTGCGCGTCTGTCTGCTCTAATTATATCCCCACTAGTAAGTGCACTAAGTATAGAGGTAGTTTTTTGGAGCTTTTTAAAAACACTAACTGTATATGTTAAATGCACGCTCACCAGCTGCAGAGAGCAGATCACCAGCAGCGTGCATCTCCCGTCGCACTTCCCCATCTTGGAGGGCTCAGGACGCGGCTTGGAGCCGCGGAGGCTCCGGGGGAAGGACGAGTCCCCGGTCAGATCCAGACTGCCTGGTAAGGTCTCAGATCAACACCATTCCCGTCCGGACTGACCCACCCCGCCGCCGAATGGATGGCTCCGCTCACAATGACCGACCCATCCTGATCGATCGTTTTGTTTTTGGTTTTTTTTGTCGGTGGATTCAGGAGGAGGAGACGGTGGAAGGAGGGAGGGTGGAGCGCGTCCTCTCCGCGCCGGCCCGCTGCGGTCCGACCGCCAACAACCGAATCACCTCCCCGGGCCACACCTTCCAGAAAGAGGACACACAAAGACACAAAGAGAGAGAGAGAGAAAGCTGTCACAACCCGCCCCAGGCTGCGGGAATAAATGGTCATCATATGATCCGGAATCACTCAGGGACGGGGGCGCGTAAGGGTGGAGGAGAAGGAGGAGGAGGAAGGACCGACCCCCGCAGTGTTACTACAGCTAATGTTTGGCTTCGCAGACAAAGCAGCTCGTTGTGACTCTCGGTTTTCTATGAACCGGAGAGTCCGCGACCCCCTCCCCGTCGGCCCGATCGCCCCCTCCTCGAAACGCGCAGACAAAGATCACAAGTAACCGGACGGATCTGCTCACCAGGACCGGGTTCTGGGCTCCTTCGCTCCGTCTCGGTGGGTCTTTTGTCAACAATCGCTGCCGGGGGAGGGCGCAGGAGGAGCAGCGAGGGGGGGGGGGGGGGAGAAGGAGAGAGAGAGAGAGAGAGGGAGAGAGATGAGGGGGGTGGGGGCTCTCACCGCGACCCCCATCGAGGAGAAGCCGCGTGGATTCTGCGGAAGTGCGAAGGAGACGGAGACGCGTCCGCCCCCCGTTACAGCGGAGGGGAACACAATGACCAGCCGTGGTGACCTCAGGTCCTCACCGAGGGTCAGAGTTCACATAAATCCAGTTGGATGAAAAGTGCTCTCACAGTCATCATCATCATAATTATATAAGAAGTATTATTAAAGGAAATTAAGCTTTAAATAAGTTGCCTTGAGTTGATCAAAATCCCCAAAAACCCCCCAAAAAAAGGCCCCAAGATCCATCTGCTATCCCGGCCCAGCCTCACATCAGCACTTACTATATTCAGTAGTGGAAAAATGATTATTTATGTTGTGATTCAAAAAGGCAAAGAGGTTTTATCCACAATAGAAATCTGGAGGTGCCAACATGTGATGTATGGTTCCAAACACCACCAGTACATCAGGAAAATTGTTTTAATAAAGATTTAAACATGTTTCTACACGCCACACAGAATATCACTCAGATTGTGTCGTGCTAATGAAAGGGACCGGGTTACGTCATCCCCACAGATTAATAAAACAGCCTTGTTGTGGAAGCAGTTTTGGATTATGGTTTAATTTTGATTTGGTTACACTCATTACTGTATAAAATGTATAAATTTATGGTGTTTATTCGATGCAGCTGCTTTTATTATGTCTCCTCTTTTATTACAAAGGGAAAGAATCATGTGTTAAAGAGGAAAGGACAAGTTATTTTCATACAAATCATTGGGTTCTCAGACAAGAAGGATCGGATTCACTTAGATGTGTTTTGCTTTTTCTTGTTGTTTGAAAATTTTAATTATAACTGAAAAAAGCTAATTGAGTTTCGCTCAACTGATTCCTGTCGAATATATTTAAATTCCCCAAATACTTTTCCTGTTTTAAAGTCAGCATGGGAATAAAAACATGGAAGCATCATGAGCACAAAATAATCAAACAAGTTCTTTATTACAGAATACAGAAGTTTATTTAAAAAAAAAAAAAATCAGATTATAAAAAACAAAACAAGTCATTCTGGAGTCTGTTGTGACTTAGCGTGATGAACAGATCCTGAGGTTGTTTTTCGATAACACGAACAAAGCTTGCGTCTTAAGCGTTGAACACCGTCCATCCCCTTCTAAAGCGGGAAACACACATTCAAGTTCATACAATATCCTACTGAATTTCTCCCATGTAGAGGCGTTTGTCGCTGGAACCAGACAGCACTGTGCAGAGGGACAGAAAGAGAAGATGATTAAAATTTTTGATGTGTCCTCTCTGTCTAGTTTGTTTCTTCTGATCAGTTGATGAGAATTATCTTGATGCGTTTCCTCTTTGGTTCAGTAACTTTTTTCCCTTTACTTAAACAGAAATCAAAGATTAAAAAAAAAAAAAAAGTATCATATGAGAGCTTTCTCTCAGCTTGTTTGTCAGATGTTGGATCAAGACAATGAGGAAAGAGACACAGGAAGAGAGTGGTGTGATGTAGATTTCTATAAGCGTTGACAAGCGATTTAACAAGGGACAGCAGTGTATTGGCATCATTGCTTTGGAAACTGTCTGGGCAAGGTGCTCGGAAAGCCTCTACCAGCAGAAGCTCTTATAATAAACACTTTCTAAAGAGGAAACGCTGTGCAAGATGACAAAGCAGAAGAAAAAAACCAATAACCAGAGAGACCAGATTGTTGGATTGGATCACCTTATCAACACAAAATCACCCCATCTATAGGGATGAAGGCATTCATGGTTTGCATTCACATCTGACCTTGTATCAAAAGGGGGATCAAACCACAGTCTATAGAGATTAAAAGGAGTGTGTTGTGAAGACATCCTTGGCCATGAGCTTCAGGTAAAATGACGTGATGCAACATGAAGACTGACAGACATTAAAAAAAATGAGACAGATCAAAAAACAGAATAAAGAAAAATGTGAAAACCCTTCCCTCCCTGCTAGGGGTGACTCGCGTCCTTCACAATTTAAAAAACCCCAAACCTGTTGCTCTACTTCTTAAATGTGTGTCTGTACAAGTCTTCTGACACGTATGACAGCGTGTGGTCTGGGATGAAAGCAGCTGTTGGGCTCACCTATCGGCTCCTCTGGGTGGAAGGCCACTTCGTTGACGGAGCCAGCGTGGCCTGGCAGCTTGTATAAGATCCTCCGTGACGTGGTGTCCCAGATGTACACAAACCTGTGGAAACAGTGCAGGTAAGTCACTGCTATCAGTCTGGATGAGAAACAATGGAAAACTGAGAAATATTACAGTTTTTATTTTTTAAGAAAATCAGGAATAATGTGCAATTAGAGATCAGGTGAGTGATGCATACTTTTCTATCTAATCCTGGAATAAGGTCTCAATCCTTAAGAGTAATGGAGGTTTTGTAAGTAACACTAATGAGGTAATGTCATTCAGATTAATTTAACGTATCTGTGAAAAGTAAGATGTTATATCTGGGTGAAGAAAAACCAGGATCCACCACAGAAACTTATTTTTGTTGATAACTTACATAATATGATGATAAAAACCTGACTCAAAACGCCAGGAGCAGGGACTTAATTTAGCAGGAGGCATATATGACTACAGTGACATAATATTCTGTAAAATCATACAGTTACTAATTTCTTGATCTAATCAATTTTATTGCACTTTTTTAGACTAAGGAACAAAAGAAAAAAACACTTTGTGTATGTGCGCGCCTCTCACCTGTCAGCCGAGCCTGCAGCAATTTTACTGCCGTCAGTCGACCAGGAGCATCTCAGCAAATTCTGAGAAACAGGAACAGATGTTGGAAGCTGCATTAGCAACGTGACACAGTCATTCTACACCAGAGCTACTGTTACAGTAATGAGGGGAAAGATGAACATCTTTATTGGAGAAGACAGCAGAGAGTAATGACAACAGGCGTGCGGCACCATCAGCATGACTCCTGTTGGGCTATAGATGGAGTCATTAACAGAATGAGGACGCAGGCTGCAGTTTACTGCAGGTGAGAAACAAGTGTTTTGATGCATCTTTAGGAAAAAGATAATTTCCTGATCCAGGAGTTTGCAAGGTGGGAAGTATAATTACTGAGACATTAGTTTTCCAAAACAAACCATTCCTCATGATGGATGTTATCAGCAATGCGACGCAGAAACACTGCTTCAAGTTTAATGAGACTACGTAGACATGTCAGTAAAAACAGGGGGGCAGAAAAAAATAAAACTGCACCTGAACACACTGAAAACTCCACAGACATCTTTACAAAAATGGTAACGCTGACAGCTTCACTAATAAGAACCTAAAAATATCATTTTCCGTCATAAATACTGTACGTGTTAAAATGAATCATTACTATTGTCTATAACATTACTGTCAGAACAGAGGAGGCCATGACGAAGATGTTGACTAAAGGCACTGAAGTTTGATCACAAATGTTATAATTACAGAAAATTAAAAAAAATCCACCACAACCAAGCATTTGAAGTGTTTTTTTGTGGAGTCAGAGCTTAAATATAAATAATTTTTGATGTTTCCGGAACATAACAGTACCTTCAGAATTAGGAGAGATTTTTGAGGCACTCGTGCACACTAGAAGTTCAGTTTGTCTCCAGTCTGCTCATTGCTAATGCCATGTTGCGAAAATATTTATGAATTGGAAATACTTCAGAAAAATGAGAGGAACATTCTGTGTGCGCTCTCTTGACTTTAGTCATTTACTTTCTAGAGTCAAAGGAGTTTCTCTCAGCGCCTGCCCCCCCTGCTGATTCAACATGCTGACCTAACTGGGAAGCTGTCAACGCAGGCCAACTTCTGTCAGTGGTACCAGACATGCAGCGGAAAGTAGCGCCACAGCCGCTAACTGGGGTGTTTCAGGGTTATTACCTTTTCAAAGTTGTGAACGTTGCCCTGGAAAATCTTCACACATCTCTCCTTGGGCGCAAATGGCCGAACATCCCAAATACGCACTACGCAGAGACACACACACACACACACACACACATAAAAGAATATTGAGTGTTATGAGCAGAGAGGAGGTTGTTTCAGAGGTGGAATACACTCAAACATCCTACCTGTGTTGTCCATGGAGTTTGAGAGAAGGTATGAACCCTCAGAGCTCAAGCTGAGGCCAGTTACCGAGTCACCGTGACCGTGCATATTGTAGATCAGCTTATTCTGCCTCAGGTCCCACACCTGCAGGACATAAAAAGACAGCTTATGAAAGTGTTTACGCCAAGGGAAATACAGGATGTATCAAAAAAGTAGGCTTCTGTCATGAGGTAGGAGACCAAGGGAAAAGAAATAATGAAAAACTGATGTTCCTACAACACATAAACACACAAATCCCAAAGGAGACTGCTTCAGGTTTATGGAGGAGACAGGTAGCAGAATGAGGACACTAGTGCAGTTCTTCAACACATTTTCAGGAAAACACAAGAGTGAAAGAGGTGGAGAAGGGAAGGGATTAGCAGCACCTGGGGAGGAAGCTTCACAGCACACTAACAATGAGTTTAAGCATCTTGTTGCACTAGCAGCTACCAGCCTGTGGCATCTGATAACACTCTTTTAGATGTAGTTCATTGTAAATGACTGAACTCATGGCCCCCCACCAGCTGCTGGAGCCACGCTTTCTTCCAGCGGTGCTCAATACCCAGAGCAATTACTGTAATCTGTAACAGCACTGTTTGCAGTTTGTCTTTAATCTTATTTTGGAAGCTCTTTAGTGTCTTTTAAATACTTCTACAGTGACAACTGTGGCTCAGTGGATAAGAAGGGGGGATACATTTTATTGAAAATGGGAAATTTAGGGGGAAAACTAGCAGTGAGAGACGGACAACTCAAAAACAAGAGTTTGATCTAGTATTGTTTCTTTTACTGTGACTTTCTTTCAAGTGTAAATGTAACTATATTTCCCTCTTTAAAAAGTACAATAAAATAGTCATATATCAAATTTATATTTTATTATGTTTTGTTACAAGAAAAAAATTAATACACATTTAATGATGCTGTAATTGTCTTTGTTTCTTTCACCTCTAAAACTAAATGAATTTAAAAAGTCATTGTTGAGTACTGTAAATGTTATCCTGCTAAAGACGGAATTCTTAGACATTTCTGACTTCTTTAAGTTAGTGGTGACCAGAACACTCATTTCTCTCAAGTCATATAATCAGTGTATTTTTGAATGTTATTACCAGGGTATGACTTGTCAAAAACAAAAAGGGGGGGGTGTATGTGTGTTTAATCAGAAGAAATATGAAAATTAGCAAATGACTGGCCTGATTAATTTTGACCTACTTTTGTTCCATGCTGATATATTTGCAATCATGCTTATTATTTATTTATGTATCCCAGCAGATGACTGTCGACATGGATCCTTTGCTGAAAACCCTTTTCAATGTCTTAGAAATGATCATCATAATAAAATCATGTCATACTATTTGATTAAAGATTATTTTCCTGTATGTGGTGATGTTCATTTTGAAGTTCTCTCTACATTCTAAAGCTCAGTACCTTGATGTCATTGTCGATGCCTCCAGATAAGATCTGATCACTGGTGTCACTGAATGTCACAGCCAGCACCTGGTAGGTGTTCTGGAAAGTGTGAATTGCCCCTTTTTTGCGAATGTCCCACAGCTAAAACAGGAATAAATACATAAAAAAAGGGAAAAAATGAACATAATGAAGCCAAAAGCTGTCCTGCAATGATTGAAATTGATTAGAAAAAATGACAGGAGTACAGGGTAGTATAAATGTTTTTCTGCTTGAACGATACATCTCTAGGTGTGTCAATGTAACATTTATTTAACCTTTAAATTTTTTCCATTCTTCGCAATAAAACGCTGTTTCCTAAACATATTATTGAGATCAATGACAGTGTTGAGGTTAAAACTTGAATTCGTGACTCCAAATAACTGGTGACTAGAAGCCTTGCCTTGACCGTCCCATCATCACTGCCGGTGCAGATGAGCTGGGGCCCTCTGCGAGCCGGGTAGCAGGTGTTGACAAAGGAAGTGTGGCCCTTCAGGCGCTTGATCCTCTCACCAGTTTCACTGTCCCACACACCAACGGTTTTGTCTGTGCTAGCTGAAAAGAGCAAGCTGAAACACAGAGGAAGTACATAACGGGTCAATCCTTTTTTGAGAGACATTTTTCAAACTGATGAATTTAACAAATAAGTTAAAAAGCAATTAATGACATGGAATGTTTCCACAGGCAATATCCCTTCATTTTTTCATTCATAGTTTATATCATTGTTTGTCCATCAACACCTATGACTACTATTATTAATCTCAGACTGTTCTTACCTGCCGTCTGTATTGTAGTGCAGCTCCATCACTGCTCCACTGTGGCCCTTTAGAGTGGCAAAATTCTCACAATCTCCATACACATTCCACATCACTGCAGCAAAGACACACGGTGTGCACGTTAGTCTCACTGCCTTGGAGTATACAATTGATGTAAGTGTGAACTAGGAGCATTTGCACCACTTTTGTCATACATATGAGTCTGTCGAATCCTGAGGAGGCCAGCGTGGCTCCGTTGGGGTGAAACTTGCAGCAGTAGACTTCACCCTCATGACCAGACATGAGCATGATGGGAGCCTGCAGGCTGGAGCTGCGTGGTGGACCCTACAGAAAACACACCGAGTATCAAATGTAGTCTGATTGTGTGCATTAATAAATATATACACACATGGTATAGAAAAACATCTTCCTTTTACATTGAGGACTAGTAGTAATAATCTGTCCTTGTTATGAAACCCTGCAAACATATCGATCAACAAGTAACAGACAAAATGTAGTACAGTACTGACATGCGATGAATGGAAGGATGTATTTCCTGGTGATTGGTTGCCGCTATGTCGTTATCATTTAATTGTATGTTAACTTGCAATCGGCCCCTCTTTTTGAACACCTTAAACAATGATATACTTAACACTTCCATACTTAATAACAGAGTATTTTGCAGTATACTGTGTTGTATTGCACATCCTAACACTAACGATACTTTCCGTACCGCGGCCACGAGTTGTTGGGACTGCACTGCCGCCACCAGCTCCGTTCGGGGCCGCTTCACGGCGGTAGGCACCACCGCCATGTCCGCCACCCTCTTCTTCGGTTCAATCATCCCGGAAGAATCGGCAAAACGAGTTAAACAGAAAGTAAACTGCTATAATATACCAAAAAAAATGAATGGACGTCTACAGCGAAGAGACGTCGAGCTAACAACCACCAACGAAGAAGAGTGAAGGAGTACTTCCGCTCACTAGCAGGAGTGTGATTGGTCAGACGCAAAACGAGAGCGGTGATTGGTTGAAGGACTTGTTGTCAATTCGTTTGCACCGGATGTAAAATTGAACTAGCTTTCCGACGAACGGTAATATTTTATATCATTTATCTTATTTTAGCATTGCATTGTACATTGTCTAGAGTTTTCTTTAATAGACGTGGGTTTATATTCTATCCAGTAATTCAATTTACACGTCTTTATATGATTAACAAGGCAAAGCAAATAAATGACTGCGCATTTCAAATATGAAGCCAATGCTAGCTAGCGTTAGCCTTACTACGATTCAAACGCAAAGCAAATAGCAAGAGTGTATGTATTTTAATATAACGAAGATTTACAGTATTTTCCGCTAAACATACTCTCTAAAAAAATTTTCAAATACATTTACTGATACAAACTGTATTTTATTCACATTTAAGTAATTCATCAGAAGCAGCATCATCGTAAAAATGAAATAGAATTTTGATCCGAGGAGCGATTGAACGTCTCGTGTAAATGCAGAGTTAAATATTGTAAATAATTTTGCTCAACCTTTAATCCATGCATGCCGTCAAATTATTCCCCACCAACATTTTATTATTCAATTACAAGTGAAAGGACCGAACTTTTTTGGTAGATGTACTACAATAAAACCTTCATTAAAAAGAGGGTGACTATTGTAATAAATATGAACACATTAAATATAAAACTACATAAAATGCATTTAGTTAAATGTAAACGGTACAGTCACATTATACCCCAGACACCTGATTTTGGATTACATTAATACAATCTTAAATTGTCAGCTTAAATAAGGTAATGTGTCTGTTTTATCAATCTACAAATAATGAAATTATTGAATGAAATTATTATGTTATAATCTGTCTTCTAGATTCACTCCTGGATATCTGCAGTCCACCTTTACTGTGGTAATGTCTGACAGCGATGGTCCAGTACAGGAGCCTGCTGGACTGGAGGGTCTGCCACCGATGTACAGCATTGCCAAGGGTGAGGTGATGTCTGTGCAGACCTATGGAGCCTTCGTCAGATTGCCAGGGTACAAGAAGGAAGGTTGGTTAAAAAGTATTAAAAGTTACTTATTTACATGCATATTGTTTGGACGGTCACCAACACATATAACATTATTTTTGATTCATCAAGAAGAATGTATTTGGCACAAAGTTGTGTTATCCAGGATGACTTTAACATGGAGAAATGACACTGTGGATGTTTGGAGCAGGGTTGTTAAGAAATGGAACACTTATATCTGTAAATACTGAAACTAGGGCTACATATTAATTACTACTTGCTGAGGTAGTGTAGATTTATTCTTGAGTTTAGAGTTGAACTGAACAGAAGTATTTCAAACCGATCAAGGAGTTAAGAATATTTGTAACTTAAAAATGTACCATAGTTCACATAACTAATGCATTATTAGAGTTTCAAAAAAAGAAAAGTTGAATTACAGAACTTAAAGGCATTCAGACTTGGCAGCAAATACAGTACTGTACAGCATTAAGTGTAGGCAAGTAAATGTCAACAGATGTGACTGAAGAGAGGTGTTCAAAGATTTTTGAAAACATTATACTTTCTCATCATTACCCCCCATTTTGTTCATTTGGATGGATGCTCAGAAGCCATGTTTTCATCCACATCTGTGGTTTCAAAACATCCACTCAAAAACTTTTCACTTTTACATCCCAACAAGTTGAGATTTTAGATTTTTCCAATTTATGAATGAACTAATTGAAAGCTTGAATTGTGTCTTTTCATAATAAAGGTCTATATTTTATTGACAACAAAATCCTACGGCTCTCCTTCAGATTGATTGCCTGTAATTTTTCCATGACATGTGAAGGGCTGGTGCATGTGAGTGAGATGTCCGCCACACGGGTCGAGAATGCTTCTGAGATTGTGGATGTGGGAGAACAGGTGTGGATTAAAGTCATTGGGAGAGAGGTAATATCTCATGCACACACACACACACACACACACACACACACACACACACACACACACCTTAACAGACTAACTATGTCGTGTTATTTGAATGAATCAACGACATGACTGCGGCTCTGCCCCTGTGTGTCAGATCCGTGGTGACAAGGTGAAATTGTCCTTCTCAATGAAGGCTGTCAATCAGGGAACGGGGCGGGACTTGGACCCGAACAATGTCAATGCAGAGTGAGTGCTTACACTCTTCCTTTGTCAAAGTTGTGTTGCTCTGTGTGTAGCGACTGTGTGTGTTTTATCTCCTGTATGTGAATGCAGGCAGGATGCAAGGCGACGTAGGAACTTTAGGGATCACACAGGCAACAGGATCACACTGGAGGCTGTCCTCAACACAACATGTTCAAAGTGTGGTTGCAAAGGTATAAACTTTTTTTTACGCTTTTATCCCATAAACTATGTTTGCAACCAGAGTAAAGAAGTTCAGAAGTTTTAATAAATCCCTCGTTTTAGGTCACTTTACAAAAGACTGTTTCTCCGCTCCGGGTCTGCAGTATGCTCTGCTGCCTGAGGAGGGCGATGAAGAGCCACAGCGGCGACAACAGCAGCAACCGGCCACAGTCAATCCACAGCAAGACTCAGACAAAAAGAAGAAGAAAAAGAAGGTGGTTATGTCAGCGATGATTTCAAGCATGGTTTTCTCTTCCTTTTTCTCAGCTCTCTTTGTGATTGTGAGTCATCTGATTCAGCAACCCACACTTCTCTGTATGACTGCACATACGCATGGGTTGCTCATACTGAGAGATAGAAAGCTGCCTTAAAGGAACTACGAAAAGAGATAAAGATCAGCTTTGTGCTGACATAAAGAAAAAACATTTGAATTGCTGGTTTTGAGGGATCAAAGCCACTGTCTGCTGTTTTATGTACTTCTCCATTTTTATTGTTTAAGTTCCATTTCATGGCCCTGCAAAATAAAAAGACTTGTTCTTTTCCATTTACATTCCCCAGGAGAAGAAAATGAAGAAGAAAAGGAAGAAGGAGAGGAAGGATTCCGACAGCGACAGCAGCAGTAGTGAATGCAAATCCAAGAGGAGGCGCCGTGACCACTCCGCTGACAGAGAGGCCAAAAAGAAGAAAAAACACAAGAGGCATAAATCACACAAACACAGCTGAGACAACGGCATGGATGATCCGGCATCTGTAGTCACACACTGCAGCGAGTAGACAGATGCAAAAGTAGTCATGGTTAGCAAGAGATCATAATAAAACACTGTCCATCTATGTTATAGAATGTTTAATTTTGCTATCTCTTTATCAATGGACACACATGAAATGGCCAGTGAGAGAAAGCGCTGCAAAAATGTCTTTAAATGATAAGCTCCTTTTGTCTTAAAGTAACATCTTCCCACTTCAGTCTGTGAAGTTTACACATCATATGTAACCAGATAGGTGTAAGCAATATGGCAGGAAGTTAGTATCCCTTTGAAATCCAGGTATTTGTTTTCACTTCACAGGGGTGTGGATAGAGAAGGAGGCAAGTACATACAAATCTTCCAAACAGTCCACACTACATAGCACACACTCATACGTACAAAAAGGAAGTAAAAAACCGACAGGATGTGTAACGCATCACAAGTAAGCACGACAGGAACCTCGAGCTTTGCTGACATCTTTAGTTTTCCACTGGTTATTGTGTTTGTGTGTGTCTTACCTGCAGGAGACTCCTCACAACCCCTTCCTGCATGTCAATAAAGATGTGTTTGCTTCTAATGTGCCATTATGTCTTTAGTCTTATCCTGCACACACAGTGTGACTGTTTAAAGTACATACTCCGGGGACTGATGCACACAAATCAGAGAGTTCTCACTGGTCCACCCTGGGTTCATGTAAGGCTTTGTTATTCTGATGGTTGTGGCTTTAAATCCTTTCCTTCAAACAAGGTCAGATGTCAGATTGGATTAGAACCTAGACTTTCTGTTGGGTCATGTCTCATCGGGTCAAAGTGGATAGAGTAGGTTAGGTACCCCCCCTCCCTTTGGTATACTTGTGGCATTGTGGAGAAAAGTCTCTGGTTGAAAATGACTTCACAGATTCTTAATCCATCTGATTGTCGATCACAAGATTCCACATATTCTGAAGGTTCTTGTTTCAAATATTTGTATGAAGACTACGGAAATACAAAATCTTAATATGATTCCAACCGGTCCCAACAAGAATTGTGAGTTTGTGCTGCATGACAATTTGAATATAACTGCAACTACATTATACCGGTAATATATTTGAATAATATCTATTTCATATCCTAAATCTTTGTTCTCCCGCGATATAAAAACACACCTTTATTTTTATTTGAAGATTTGTCTGGATAATTTGTTTTGAGTCTAAATAACCTGTATTTTCTCCTTGTTACTTTTTAAGGGTTATCTCAGTTTAATCAGTAACAAAATAAAGGCATGAATAAAATTAATGTCAAAAAATTATATGCTTTCTCACTCAACCACCATTACAGGTTTTTTACTCTTGGGTTCTGGAAACTGGGCCAACTTCAAGGTCATCAAGCTCCATCATGTCTCAGAATATTTCTCAGGCAGGTACGATGATACTGTTTGCCATGCCTCAGTTCCATCATATGCAAGTACCATCATCTGAGAACAACACAATGGAAAGAGCACAGGCCTGCCTTAGCATGGCCCTAACCTTAAAATGTCTGTAGTAACAAAATGAGAATGTGAGGCATTTTCCAGAAAAGTTTGGATTTTTTTATTGCTTAAAATGAAATTTAAAAGAAAAACTTTTTTTTCTCCAAATCCTAACTGTAGCAGTGTTGATTATAAATGCCATGCATTGCAGAGTATTAAATATAATACATTACTGTAGATTGAATCACCCAGAATTACCCAATAGCCATTTTGCTGTGGTCAAAACTGTCTCCATATCCTGCATTAAAAGCTCCTGGCCTCTCTTTTATCATAGCGTGTGGATTGTTTCCTGTGGTCATTCATTTCTGGGCAACAGGCACCGACTTAGAGTGACCTGAATTGTCCTGCACCCTTTCATCCCACCCTCCTGTCCCCTGTGAGTGGGTTGTGCCCGACACATGACATCAATCGTCTGCATGAGGGAATGATCTGAATTTAGAACGCACACGTCCAATGCACAAACATGTTGAATAGAAGTAGCTGTAGTCAGCGGGTGAAGTTTGACAAATGCTTCCCCTCACCTTTCCAGGATAAAGGCTACATATAGTACATACACCCTTGTTTGCGCACACACACACACACAAACACAGGATCAGGAGCTATAATTACTGTAACCTTCCTGAGCGTCTCTGTGATGGAAACTGTGGTCACACTCTTCAGATCTTTTTTTTTTTTCCCCTCTATGGCCCAGACTGAAGAACTTTCAAGACAACCCAAAGCTGTTTAAGTCAATCCACTGGACGTTAGGAACGTTCCTAACGTCCAGTGGATTGACTTAAACAGCTTTGGATAACCATGACCTGGATAACTGAGAACCTACACAGACATTTCAGGACAACCACACTCAAAAAGTTTGATAGAAATTCACGACAGAATCTTTAGATCACATGTGTCAAACTCAAGGCCCGGAGGCCAAATGTGGCCCGCCACATCATTTTATGTGGCCCGTGAGAGCATAACAAGTTAGTGTCTAAAAATAAATCAGTCAAAAGTGTGGCTTGACCAAAAACTACATTTCCCACAATGCAGTAATTAAGCCCATTTTAACTCTGACAAAAACCTTTAAAACACATTTGATGTCCTAGCTTGTGTTTGATGTTATTTTTCTTTATTCTCTTGGATAGTTTGATCTTTGATTGATGGGAGTTCTGTGGGTTTTCATAATCTGACAAATAAAAAGTATTCATTTTATAACAGAGAAACAAACACATGTTCTTCTTGCAACTGTAATGTTTGTAACTTGAATAAGTAATAAATTCAGAGTTATTTAACATTAGGAATAGTTACGTTTATTTTTCATTACATTGAGTTACATTTGGTTGCATTTATAAGTTACATCTGGCCCTTATACTGGTGTGGCCCTCGGTGAAAATGAGTTTGACACCGCTGCTTTAGATGATATTTTATTTCATTTAAGGTTATTTTTCTAATTTCAGTTTATGTTCAGCAATTGAAATATCTGCATATATAGACGCACACATGAAGAAGAGTCACATCCCCAGAACAACAGTGCAGAGACCTTTATTTCTCAATATGTAGACTTTCAAATTTAAAACAATTTCAAGGTTTATTGAATAATGAGTGACACATTTTCTAACAGGAAAATGTGCAGGTTTGACATTTAAAAACAGCAATTCCTTAGAATTTACTCTGTGGATCTTACAGTACAGGGAATCAGTAATCTTAATACTGAATGTACACATTAAAAGGATATTGAGGAGGTTAAACAACAGGTTTTCTTAGTGATGATGAGTTTAGGTGAATGTTCACTGTTTTGTTGCTGATCTCACGTAGTAACGTTTGCAGATGACGTCCTCTAACGTGAGCGTCTGTGAAGGGAGAGAAAGAGAGAAATTAAGTAATGCCAACACACACTTACAGATATGAAGAGTGTGAATATTTTGAGAACACTAACCAGTGTGAGGTTATCGCCATTATCGCCGCTGATTTCTCTAACCAGAGTGGTCTCTTTGTCGTCCCATGTCTGTGTGTGCACCAGCTTTCCGTTTTCTAATGTTACGATAGACTGAAGTACAGACAAACAAGCAGAGGACGTTTTTACTGTCTGGGTATTTCCATTCTATGCTACTACTACTTTTTTTTTTTTTTCAGAGGCAAATACTGTACCCATACTTTAAATACCACATGATATTTACACGTTCCCCATAGTCAGCTTTGAAATTTAGTTTTTAAAGCAGGTTTAAGTAGTAGTAATTGTAACATAATTTCAATGACATAGTAATGATAACGGCAAACTTTTCTGATAACATCACAAGAAATTCAGGTCATAGCACTTTTCAGAAAAGAAATGACATGGAACAGCGAACACAATTCGAACCCGTGCATAGATTTAAAAACTGCATTGTGTTCTGTCTGCTCTTGTTCTCACTCTTTTTCTCTGTCACTCTCTCCCTTTCTCGATGTCTTTCTATGTCTCTCTCTTTCTAGTCAAGGAAGATAGCGCCCACATTGAGTCTTGGGTTCTGCTCAAGGTTTCTGCCTGTTAAAGGGAAGTGTTCCCTTGCTTCCGCCACATAGGCGCTTGCTCATATGTGGCAAAATGGGTTCTAATAAGAATCTGTTCCAGAACAGCCCATTTACCATGACACATTTAAAAAAAAGGAAAAAGACAAATTGACAATAATTTATTAAAAAAAAAAAAAGTAAGTATGAATATAGAATAATTCATTTAAGTACAGAGTCTACAACAAACAAAGGACCTCGACCTCTCACCTTAACATTCCTGCCATCGGCGGTAACCTCGTCAAACTTCTCGTCCAGCTTGAAGGAGATCTCCGTAGATTTAATGCTGCTCTCGGTCCTCAGCGTCACAACCCCATCCTTCACACTGATGATGGTGGTGGGCTTGGTTATACATCCTGCTGTGCGTGTGGCCAAGCCCAAGCCTGTGCAAAACAAGACAAGTTCTACGTCATTCACTGGTGATGATGCAGCAGAATGACTCCAGACCATCCAGCAGCTCACAGGAACCAGTAAAGCTGAACACGATGCCTTATCTTATTTAAGGTAAACGCTAAGATTATCAAGAAGACATAGAACACATTAACAATCACTAGCTTTGCAGGTATTGTATCACAAATCAAAGTATCAAACATTGGTGTTCTTCATGCCTTTCTATTATTAAATCATTCTGAAGACAAATTTCTTGGCACTCGGGTCTATTTTGGGTGTGAAACATGTCAACTTAAGGTAGAACAAAAGAAAACCAGAAGTTTGTTTTTGCTTGGATCAGGAACGTTTAACTCTAGTCGTAATTCATTCAAAGACTGTCAAGATAGTCATTCTTTATCACGGCGGTGAAACCAAACGACCGCAATAACCATTCCACATCCTTAATTTGATCAAATTGTAAAGAAAACCTCAGTCGTAAAAATTCCCTCCTCACAATACATGTTGTAATTGTGGAAGCTTTACAGAAGCTTCCACACCCTTAGAGTCTCCTTTAGCTCAGCACACTCTCTAATCTCTATTTGCCTACTTCTCAGACCTGCAGCATGTTCTCCAAACACCTCAGGGTCCCAGGCCGGCCTGTCCCGACACGAAGGGGAGCAATCATTTATTTACGTCAAGGAGGGAGTGTGCCCAGTTCTTCAATCGGAATCATTTTTCTATAAAGTTGAAAGTCTGGTTCTCTAATAAAGCTGCAACAGCTTTCCCACATTCTTCACAACAGCGTCACATCGTGTGTGTGTGTGTGTGTGTGTGTAGGTGGAAGAGTTTCTGTTTTTTTACGGGGTCAATGCGAACATGGCTCTGAGGTCAACCGGGCTTGAATCTTTAAAAACACACAACTTCATCACGCATGTACGCAAAATTGTGTGTGTGTGTGTGTGTGTGCGAGAGAAGAAACGAGTGAGGGAATTGTGAACTTTTTGTACACATCCACTCATCCCATTAACCCACTGGCCCCACATTCACTCAGCTCCACCCATAGGCTCAAACAATGAGCACTACTCAGGACCTATCTCACACACACACACACTCACACACACGTCTCCAGTTTGACTTTCTCACACACACCATAGCCCCTCCCAAATCTATTTTCCAGCTCTTGGACCATGCGGCCCTCCATTCTTTTTCTTTTTCCTCTCCCCCTTTAGTGTTACTCATCTCTGCTTCATTCTTCTGCGAACGCATTTCTTTCATTCCTCATTTTGGTTCCTCCTTCTGCAACTCTTCACTGTTTCCCTCCATCTTTTTTTTTTAAAATATTCCTCACCTCATAATCAGCTGATTAATCCTTCAAAATAAACCATTTGGTAGCTTTTATTGTTCCTCAGCCTCATCGTCACATGTTCCTACATGCGGCATTAGCAGCATCCTATCACACACACTCACAACAGAAGATATAACACACACACACACACACACTCACCCAGCTTCTTCATGTAGTCATCAAATTTATCACTTGTCTTCAGGTCCCACGTTCCAATGAAAGGCTCAACCATGTCTGCAGCGGAATAAATGACTGAGAGTGTGTGTACGCGTGTGTGTGTGTGTGTGTGTGTGTCTGTGTTGGAGGAAAAAGAGTGTGTGTTGCTGCAGAGAGAGGGAGCGACAGAGTGAGAGAGGAGGGAGAGCGGAGGCAACGCAGCTTGGTGTGCTGCGATCCTATTGGCTGGTTCGTACCGGCTGTTCGTGACGTCATTATGTTACACAGGGAGCGCGGAAGAGGAGGGGGGAGGAAGGAGAGGCGAGTTTATGTATGTTAGTGTGATAATTACTGTACAGTATTTGCTTTATGAAAGAAACATGCAAATTATATAAACTTGAATGGATTATAAACTTGAATAATATGTTGGAGTTCTCTATTAAAGAGTTTCTGAATTATTAATTTCATGCTTTGCTTATTTTTAAAGAAATGCCAGGAAAGAAAAAAGTATTGCTAAAGATTTTTAAAAAAAATTTTTTAAACTTCAGTATCTGCAGTGGGTAAGAGAGGAATCTGAGAGAACATGGAGTTTTAAAAAAAACCCGAAAAGTAAAGGAGACGGGGGAGGATGACGACGAGGACAGATTGACCCTGAGGGGTGGGGGAGTGGGGATTGATTTTTTTTTTTTTTTTTTGCATAGAGTGGGGGTTGAAGGTTGAAAGGAATATCATTAAAGTGTTCTCTGCCCTTCTTTCCTCCCTACTTGCTTTTGATCATCATTGACCTCTAGTAACCTCAGTCTTTAAAGAACTGTATGTGTGTGTTGTGTGTGTGTGTGTGTGTGTGTGTGTGTGTGTGTGTGTGTGTGTGTGTGTGTGTGTGTGTGCGCTGCCTTATAAACATGTGATGGTAAAGCAAACCCCCCTCATGAGGGTTGCTTTACATTGTTAACTATTTTGCACAAACTCAGGTGAGTTTTGCATTAGAAACTCTTCTATGCCATTTCCATTCTAGTCAGATTGCCATTAGAGTATTATCTTATTTAATATCTTACCTGTAATTTATATCTTACATGTTTCTATTGTGCTTCATTTCCTACAGATGAGAATATTTATTTAGGTTAATTTAACAATTTTTTTTTGCCTGTAGCGGGTTAATGGGATGAGTGGATGTGTACAAAAAGTTCACAATTCCCTCACTCGTTTCTTCTCTCGCACACACACACACACACACACACACACACACACACACACACACACACACACACACACACACACACACACACACACACACACACACACACACACACACACACACACACACACACACACACACAGAGCTGCAATCATTCAGACACACAAATGCTTCTCTGTCTGATGAAACATCCCCCCATGTGCACATGATCTGATGATCTCTGGGAGTTGCGTAATAACAAACACATATTTAAACACACAAACTTTCCCACCAAACACACACACACACGCACACACACATAACACACACATATTTGACCCTAAAAATCAGGGTTGAGTAAACAATATTCAATAGTGAATACTGTTACATCACATCACACCATATTACGCTCCTTGTCCCTTTAACCTTGTCCTCCAGTTGCCTCCTGTCACTCTTGACTATTAGTGTGCCTGCACTTCCATGTGTGTGTGTGTGTGTGTGTGTGTGTGTGTGTGTGTGTGTGTGTGTGTGTTGGAATAAATCAGTGCATGCATCTGACGTTTGACACAAACAGGTGTCACAGAGACACATGGAAAAGGAAGGATGGGGAGGGGAGAGGGAGAGGAGGTGAAAGGTCGAAATCATTGATCTCCTAATAATATTCCCGTGTGAGTTTCAGCATGTGTGTGATACCACGCAGCCGTGTGATGCAGCGCTCTCATATGGCACCCTGGTCACACCTCTGCTGAAGTTAAAAATAAAGGATTTTCTCCAACAGTTTGACTTAAGGAATTCATGTGCACACACCCTTTTCACAAAGACCTTTAACTGATTCACCATGTAAGCTGGGTTATGTATAACATTATGAACAAGAGTGTTCAAACGGTTACAAAACCAATGCATTTATTACATTAAATATAAAAAAAATTAAAATTTACTGCATTCATGCAGGCTCTCTATTGCGCTGACTTGAAAGTCTTTGCTTTTCTAACTAAATCCATTCCCCAGTCTAGACACCATGGAGGTGGTTGACCTTAGAGTAGCCTCTATACCACCCAAGTAAACCCTGCATGTTCTATGTTACAGATTAACACATGACCTTAACCAAACAAGCCTCTGGACGAGTTGGTGTGTAAATACACGGAGCTGATATGAGCAGAACCCAGGTTTGCCAGAATGCCAAACAGGATTCAACCCCCAGAGCAGCAGAGGGAGTCCGGGATAAACTGAGGCCTTAAACCAAGGAATGTCGATATTTTTTCCAGGCTTGTAAAATGCTTTTTAACATCTGGACAATGCCACTCCCTTCCCTCGCTCATCCTTCCTGTCAGTCAGTCCACAGCGTCTTCGTTTTCTTCTCTGGCTGCTTTTCATCTGCAGTCATTGTCACTCCCATTGAGCTAGAGCATCAAAACATGAAAAATACGTGGACACGCCTGACATGCTTGGTAAAGTGAACTATTGTGCCCCCCCCCCCCAAGCCTTGGAATGCTACTGCATTGTAAAAGAGCTCCCTCATGAATGTAAGAGCCTGTTAAATAGACAGAAGGTTTAAAGCTGGAGGAGGATAAACACCTGCAGGGGAGATTTTCTTTACAACCTGGCAACCAAGAACTAGTTCTTGTTAATGGTGTCTCACTGCTTTATAAATCTGTTATACATTAACCACGAATAAAGTCATTTGTTCCAAGTTATTGACTCCCCCCATAAAGGTTGTATAATTGGAAAGTGGTAACAGTTTTTGGCACACACTGAAGAAATGCATCATAATGCTTCTGTGTGTGTGTGTGTGTGTGTGTGTGTGTGTGTGTGTGTGTGTGTGTGTGTGTGTGTGTGTGTGTGTGTGTGTGTGTGTGTGTGTGTGTGTGTGTGTGTGTGTGTGTGTGTGTGTGTGTGTGTGTGTGTCTGTGTGTGTCTGATATTGCATTCCTTGTTCCTCAAATCCTGTGGTGGATGAGAAACGCGGTGAACAGGAGGCCGACACAGACGGGGTTATTCAAGGACGCCGCTCTGACTTAGTCTGGTTTCCTTCATTCTTTGTTGGAATTCCTAAAGCTGGTCCGAATCGAACCCATTCCATAACGCTGTGCAAGAATTTTACATCTTAACCTTAAAATATGAAGTAATAATAATATAAACATACTTTGTATTATACTTATGCTGCTATGCAGGATGCCACAACTGGTGCATCTCTTCTCTCTGGTCAGACATGCAGGAGGTCGAGTTGCCTCCCCTACTGACAAGATACCGTTAATACACGCCATCATAGTTTTATATTGTAGATACTATTTCGTGCATTTTCTGTAACCACTTAAACTGTTCAGGGTTGCAGGGACATATGTGTATTGCATATTATATTTATGTTTAAAGTAGCAATTGATTTGGCAATTATAGTGAAAAAATGCAACATATGAAGTATAATCCTTTGTATTGTGGACTAATAGTGACCGCCAACCAACACTCAATTATGTTATCAGGGGGACACATTTATTTATTTTCCTCTTGATCTCAAACCTTTCACAGGAAATAAGGCAACATAGTCACTATTTCCATTTAAAGCCACGCACACACACACACACACACACACACACACACACACACACACACACACACACACACACACACACACACACACACACACACACACACACACAGTTAAGTCCGGGACAAGAAGCCGGAACAGGAGTTGCTGCTTCCTGATCCAATATTAACAGTATCCTTGGAGACAGAGCCATGGGGGGGCAGATCAACCGGACACTGTGTTTGTGTGAGGGTCAGCGTATTGGATTCCATATGTGAAACTATAGTAACTGCCCCTGTGATGTGCATCTTATGTTTTCAACCCATTTTAACCCAAGTTTTGTAATGATTTTCAGAACATTTGCATAAAATGGGAATACAAACATGTTGGAACTTCTAAAACTCATTTATATCAAGTAAGAAAAGGAATACAGGGTGTCTTCAAATGAGGACACTGGGTTGATATGTATACATTCCGGCCAAATAAAAGAATATTTCCATTTTCAAAAGACAATAAATATAAAGTTTTTACTTAATAAAAACTGACAAATGAACAAAAAACACATAATTCAACATTTTCAGAAGCAGCTCATTCTTTAGAATGATATGGAACAAAACATTCAACACCTAAGGTTACATTACAATTTTTACAGTATGTTCTTTGCTTGAGGGACATTTCCTATTGACTTAGATTCTCGCCGCCAACGCTGTACTCTGTATTAGTTATACTATGTCATTATTTGTACCAATTGTAACACATTTGTTGTCCACTCATTTCACAATGGGAATTTCTTCATTGTGATCAAACCTGTAATCACATATTCCTCTCGGTTCTTTTTTCATTGTATTTGATTCCTTCAATGGGCACTTGCTGATCCTGTTTTCCCCAATCATTCCCGTGGCATTGAATCCCACAGTCCTCAAATGCACCAGCAACGCATAGTCAGTGAACAAATTATCGAAGTATACATTATAAGAGAATGGGTTATCTACAACTGAGAGCATATTCAACACCACCTTAGAACCGAGCAACAAATCGATGTTTTCTTCATCAGCAGACCCTTTGCCAATACAGATCAAAATTGTAGCAGTATCCTGACACCACACACAATACCCAAAATTTATACCCAAATCGACTTGGTTTGCCCCGCATGACTTGCTTGACAGTGTTATGTCCATAATCATTTCGTCAACTGACAAATTCTCCTCAAACACTCCAAATTTTCGGAAGCATTCTTGAAGCATAGTAATCAGTGGCCTTATTTTATCTATAATATTATTATAATATTTATTTATATTGTAAAATATATTTCTCAGAGTAAACTAAATGACAAAAAATGGATATACCAACCATGGTAATAAAACATGTAAACACATATCTTCACTAATTCATGGAGTGACTTGGATATTCATACAGTAATTCCTAACTGCGGTACACTTCGATCTTACCTTGCAATCTCTTCTGTACATAAAAAAACTCCAGTCAATGAATGCTTGGCAGCACGTACAGCTCTCACGTATGTTAGTCAATTTACAAGTTTCAAACGTGTTACGTTCAAGCTTTTTCCCGCCTTGCAATGCAAAACTTGTTTAGAACGATATATGAACATTATTTCATATTAGAAGTATGAAACTCGTTATGGTTTGAGCTTGTTTCTTCCCATTGAGGCAGTGCTTCCTCTGATGCATATTGCTTATGTAATGCCCAGTGTCCTCATTTGAGGACAGCAAAGTTTACGCTGTTCTATAGCCTGTAATTACGAGCCTATTACAAAAATAAGAAAGCCTATAAATAAACCCTTCTGGACACTAGTCACTGAATAGCAGTATACGCAGATCAAAATTAAAGAACACATTGGTAATCAGATTCATCGATCTCCAGAAGTGGATTTTTGTCAAATTTCCATGGAGTCTTTCTTGTGCTTTATATTATATAAATGAGAATTTTGCATCATATATTGATGAATCAATTTGTTATTACCCTCATTTCATGAAGTTACTCTATGACCAATCCTTGTCATTATTTTCATAGTTTTTTATGCTGTCCTCAAATGAGGACGGTGGGTTAAAATGGGTTAAGCAACAAGAGGTGACAGTAAACCTTGACAGAGAGCTGGTCATTTGGTAATTTTATTCAGACATGGAACCATTACAAACACAGCATATATTTAATCCCTGTGACTAATTAAAGTTAAAGAAGTTTGAAATGAAATTTGAAATGAATGCTGAATCTCTAACCTCTAACCTGAATTGTTGCTGCTGTTGTGCACCTCATCATTTCAGTATTTAATTTAAATGTATAGTTGGAATTAAGAGGCGACGTCAGACAGTTTTATGTATTGTTTTTTTACGTGACGGTATGATCTCAATGATGATTCTGTTATTAATGAATGAACTGAGTGCCTCTCACTATATATCTGCATGCCTACAGGCCCCTTGTGTGTGTCAGGGCCTGTACACACACACATATACAGGTGTGAAACACATGTATATGACTGTGAGTGGAAAAACTAATTACCCCAAAGGGGTTATTAAAGTACATTTCTTCTTCTTCTTGTAATTACATATACAGAACTTTTACACCGTAAAAACATGTTCAATATGTTCATAAAAACAACAATAACAAAATCCAACTAACATCGTGTTTATTCAGAAAGCACGCAATCTACGAGTGCACACAGTGTAACAACATTCAGCTGTCTAGGCTTTTATTTTGAAGGCAAAGCCGCTCAACTTCCGGCTCGTCACTCTTCTTTGAAAGCCTTACAAGTGACCGCGTAGCCATGGCAACCAGTGTAGCCACTGAGCTCTTCGCATCGCGTTGCCTTCACTGGTAGCTAACAAAGGAGGACATGGCAGCACTGACGGGTTGAGGACGGACGTTATTGATCGATAAATGTCTGCAGTTGGTTTTGTTGTTTTGGGACGCCATGACACCCCCGCAGAGAAACAGGTACGGATGCGAAGCGGCGCGGAAATGGAAAAACACAGGTGAGTATTTGATTTGACCTCATTAAAATAGAAACAGGATGTTACAGTCAACACTGTAAAGTACGAGTAGGTCGTTTCTACCAAAGATGATTCAGGGTTAAAAACACTTTAATCATTTATATATAAACAGCTTTAACACAAACCTCCAAATGACAAATACTGGAAGTTTGTGCAGTCAGAATTATATTTGAAAAAACGTGAATTAATAGAGGAAAATTAATAAAATTATTAATAATAAAAAATCATTATTAATTGATAAAAATCATAGAGACAGATTACCAGATAAATTAATAAAAAGATAAGTGATAAAGCCACAAAAAGGAAATGAGATTTCATTTAATTTACTTATTTGGGGAATCATGTGAGCTGCGGAAAGTCACACACACACTTACACACACACAAACACACACACACACACACACACACACACACACACACACGCACGCACAAAGACCCTTAAACATTCCAGGACTCCCAAGAGAAGGATGATTCAGTCTGTCCTGACCGGCCACAGCTGCCTCTGTGAGATGTTTGAACAAAAAAACCTCTTCTGTGTTCACTGTGAAAAGCCTTTATTGTAAAGTGTGTGTGTGTGTGTGTGTGTGTGTGTGTGTGTGTGACTTCTTGCTCACACTCAGGGGGCCAGTGGTGTCTTGTTAAGTGGTAAGGGCCTGGTCATGTTGGGAGGTATACGTAGGTTCTTGTGTTTCCGTCTGTTGTTCTTCATTTGGAAAGAAAACAAACCCCCCCAGACTGGAGGAGAGCGTCTCTGTGTCTCCCTCAGCGCCAGAAAGTGAAACGTCAAAGATGCTGTGTGGCTCTAACGGTTCATTAATCATGCAGATTCAGTTTGTTCCAAACAGGTCAAGCAGGCTTGTGTCAAGTTGTGTGTGTGTGTGTGTGTGTGTGTGTGTGTGTGTGTGTGTGTGTGTGTGTGTGTGTGTGTGTGTGTGTGTGTTAAGGAAGTCTAAATAATTTACCCAATGCAGTAGGGTGCTTGAAGAATCTCGAATGGCCCTTGCATTCTGTGTGATGGAAAACACTCAAATCTGATGAGCTGGATTTGTTTTCACACACACACACACACACACACACACACACACACACACACACACACACACACACACACACACACACACACACACACACACACACGCGACAAGGAGCTGGTGTTTTGTTACATATGAGTTTTTCTTTGTGTACAGGTCTAGAAGACCACAATGCTGTGATGACTTCAGTGTCATTAAACACACTTTCCAGTAGAACACACAAGTCAGATTTGAATATGACAGGCATTGGCAACATTACCAGTTAAAGTCAATCATCACCCTGGACCCCCCCCCCCCCACCCCTTCCTTTTAATTAATCTCAATAGTTTAAAAAATAAATAGAAATAAAATCGATTAGATGTTGTAATCACTGTCCTTCTCTTTCCCTGCTTCAGCTCCTCCTGTCCCATCACTGAGGCATGCTGGTGGGGTGCCCCAGCCGTGGCCCATTCTCCCCCACCCTAAAGGAAAGGTGCTCAGGTCCCACTTATCTGATCCTCCTCTTCTTCCTCACCTCCGGATGTTCCACACCCGACATGCGGAGGAGAGCGCCGAGAGGCCCCACCTGGTCACCGTGGTCCATCCCTGCAGCGAAATACGCAAGGTGACGTCCACGTTCACCACTTGTATTTAATAATAAAGCTTTTTACAGGTGATGCAGAACATCTTGATCAGTAGTTTACAGATGTTTCATGGTGTCAACATGTGAAGTTAGAGATTACAACCCTTCTTTTGAGGAGATCTCTGGAGTACGTAATGGGAACGTGGAGGATTTACTTTACTCTCTTTGATGCCTCTCTGTTTTGAAGGTGACAGTTCTGTTGAACCGCAGGGGTGTGGTGTCCTACGAACAGCTGCTGATGGATATCTCTGAGGCTTTGGGGTTTCCTCGCTGGCACAGAGCCAGAGTCACCCGTTTGTACACGACCAACGCGCGAGAGGTGAGATTCACCTGCGGCAGCACGAACTAATGATGCTCCTGTTCCTGCAGAGTCCTCTGCAGTGTGAACAGTTGTTATGATGTCAGGTAAAGATGAATGATGCGTTTCATTTTGAAGAAAGGACCCTTTTCCTGTCACGAGATTAGGTAATAATGTGGGAGACTGCTTAAAGGCCCTTTTTCATGTCAGTTCCTTCCATACAAATCTTTTACTCAGGCACTTCAAACAAGTTAAAACAAGGTCGACCCTGAACTTGAAAGGCTTCTGAAATCATAGGGGCCCCACGGCTTGGTCCTCAACTGGTGATCAATTTAGTACAGAACACACTTAAATTAAAAAGGACAGCGGAGGAAGTTGACATAGATTATATAAGAGTAGGATGCAGTAGTCCACATGTGTCAAACTCAAGGCCCAGGGGCCAAATGTGGCCCATGAGAACATAAAGGGTCAGAGTGTCTAAAATTAAATCGGTCAAAAGTGTGTTTTAACCAATGCTACATTTCCCAAAATGCAGTAATTAAGCCTAGTATAACTTTGACAAAAACTTTTTGAATAAAGTTAATGTCCTAACTTGTGTTCGATGTTATTTTTCTTTATTCATTGGATAGTTTGATCCTTGATTGATGGAGTTCTGTGGGTTTCATAACCTGACAAATTAAAAGGATTTATATTGTAACAGAGAAACACAGTTTTTTTTTGTGTAACTAATGTTTGTAACATGAATAAGTAATAAATTCAGAGTTGTTTTTTTTACTTTAAAGAGTAGTTACATTTATTTTACGTTACATTGAGTTACATTTATTAGTTACATCTGGCCCTTTGAAGACAGCTGTTATGCTGATGTGGCTGTCAGTAAAAATGAGTTTGACACCCCTGCAGTAGTGCATTCTTAAATGACTCTCCTTAGACTCATAATGGGTGAGGTGTTTTGTTTTAACTATGTCAGGGGGGGCTTGTGAAATTGTCTAGATGTGGTCAAATATCCGGTTCCAGTTTTTTTTGTGTGTGTGTGTGTGTTGTCTCTTAGGTGAAGGGAGTGTGTGATTTCTTCCGAGGCGAGTCGGCTTTCCTGGCCCTGGGGAGGGCTCGTCCGGAGCTGGGGGGCGTGCGGGAGGCGCTTGAGGAACTGTTTCCACAACACTCTCAATATCGGGCTGACGCACTGCAGGCCTGGGAGAAAAAACTTCGCCCGGCGCCAGATAAAGCCGCCAAGGCCGACAGCGGATACAGCGATGGGACGGACAGCAGCGAGACGAACACCGGCCAAGAAACGCACCAGGATGCAAATTCAAATCAGAGTAACACACACGCAATTAAGCTGCAACCTAACCGCATACACACACACCCGCCTGAAAATAAAGACGCTAACGCCCATAAAAAGAGTTCATCCAGAACGCCTGCTCACCTGCCAAACCACCTGCAGAGACTGAATGTGAGGGGCGGAGTCAGAGAGCAGCAGCCATCTGCCATTGGTCTGTTTAAACAAGAGGACCGTCTAAGGGAGGGGGACACACCTTCGCCAACACTATGTGAAAATTGCCTCGCAAGGAGAGTTAAACATCGGGGTCCAGAACTAATCCATCCACTGTCAGGAAAGCCCCCGCTTCCTCCCGTTTCCAGGAAGCAGAAAGGAGGTTCTCCCAAGGATCCGGTTCACATCGGCCCTCTGTCTCCTCCCCCAAACAGCAGAAAAGAGGATCAGAGTAGCCCCCAGTTAGAACTTTCAGACCCATATCCGAATGTCAGTCCAGAACACAAAGAGTTACAACAGAGGACGACCTTTGACCTCCCGTCTGACGGCAGTGATGTCACGGCGGCAGATATCGAACGTTGCTATGAATTTGGACGTGTGGTCGGAGACGGCAACTTCGCGGTAGTGCGAGAGTGCCGCCGTCGAAACGACGGCCAAACCCTCGCCGTGAAGATTGTGGAACGCTCCAAGCTGATTGGTCGGGAGCACATGATGCAGAACGAGCTGAGCCTCTTGGGTAGCCTCTGTCACCCCCGGATAGTGCGGCTGTTTGGCCACCATCACACAGACACTCACTCCTACCTGGTGATGGAGCTGGTGAGGGGAGGGGATCTGTTTGAGACCATCAGTGAGAGGGGGAAGTTTCCAGAGCCGGAGGCGGGGCTGATGGTGTCGGACGTGAGCGAAGCGCTCAATTACATTCACGGCAAAAGCATCGTCCACCGAGACCTAAAACCAGAGAACCTATTGGTGAGTGGGAGTGAAACGAGAATTATGTGCAAATGTGAAACACACAAGAGTGTCACTAGTCCCTATAAGGAGCCAAAATCTAATCCCCTCTAGGATGTGCTATGATGTATCATTGGTGAAAATATTTTTTTATTGTATATATCTTTTTATTGTTTATTTTAGTTTTAGTGTTAGTTTTCTGTGTATTAAGTCTGGTTTATGCTCTTAGCACTCTGCTTTTTTTTGTGTGCACCAATCCTGCTTCATGTGCCTTCAAGTGTCCCTTGGGGACAAATAAACTTTTTTGAATTTGAATTTGTTTTAGAGCAGTCTTGCTGACAGCTGTTAAGCTGCAACAGTTTTGCATATCATTTAGCTCCTTTTATATTCTAATGTAGCATGTGATAGATTAGAAAAATAAGAGTAGTTTTAAAGCTATTCATTTTTATGACCTTACGTATCACATGTTGGGACGCTGTCACACCAGCAGAATGCAAAATGTTAAACTTGTGACTGGAGATGCTTCAAATAGCTCTGCATTTCAAATTAAAACAATATAATGTCAGACTAGAATGTGGGAGAGATGGTAAGATGAGTTTCTACTGCGAGGCCGTTTGTGCTGTTGAATTTTGATTACATAGCCTGACGTGAGTCATGTTCAGGGCTTCTTGTTTTTCCTGTTCTGCTCAGATTGAACATGTAGCTGCTGGCATCTGTAGGCTGAAACTTGGAGACTTTGGTCTGGCCATGGTTGTGACTGAACCAGTCTTCACTATATGTGGCACACCCACATATGTAGCCCCAGAGATTCTCTGTGAGACAGGTTAGTGCTGTTTGCTCGTCTGTAGAATAAGCATTTTTACTGTCGACCCTAAAAATTCAGGTTTTTCCTTATTTGACTTGTTTTGAGCCAACAGGTTACGGTGTTGCTGTGGATGTATGGGCTCTGGGTGTCATTCTTTTTGTACTCCTGTGTGGATTCCCTCCGTTTCGCAGTCGAGAGCGGGACCAGGAAGAGCTGTTCCAATTGATAAAGCAGGGGCAAATTCACTTCCTGTCCCCTTACTGGGACCCCATCTCGGAAGGTGACAGGAACAGAAAAATACTGCACAAATTTCTACACATTCAAGAGATTTTTGTCTCATTCTGGTGTTTGTGTGTGTGTGTGTGTGTGTGTGTGTGTGTGTGTGTGTGTGTAGGAGCCAGAGGCCTTGTCAGAGCTCTGCTACAGCCCGATCCTACTGTGAGGCTGACAGCAGAGCAGACCTTGCTGCATCCCTGGGTGAAGGCTATGACTTCTGTTGGCCAGCAGATGGCGCTAACAGACAAAAATCCGAGGTACACAGCCAAAGCTGGACCAGAACCCAACAGGTTCCAGAGACCGGCCCAGATCAATGCAGCACATTCATGGACAGACATGATACCAGCTAACGCCAGCAGCACAGAAACCACCCAAAAAGATCTCAGCAGACACGATCAGAAGCAAACCGTCACGAGTATAGGAAAAGAAAAAGATGAGGACAAATCAGTGCAACAAAAATCAGAACACAACATCTCCCCAACGTTCAAGTTGCAGATGGTTTTAAGATCGACATCTCCTCAACAGAAACCAGAATGCACTATTATAGACCCTGGCTCTCCCAGTAAGGAGCTCAGAAGACTGGAAGTCCAGGATCCAGGGCCCACGTTGACAGACGGAAACTGTGATCCTGATCAAAATAAAGTAAATGTGGAAGTCAATCAGGTCCACACTGATCCTCCTCCATAAGACAATTAGAATAAAGCAGCCATCAAAATATCAATTACACATTTCCCACAATCAGGCACAACAAACCACAGGGGGTTCACTCAACACAACACCCCCCACCCCCTTGCAGCCCAGCAGGAACATGAGAAGAGCCTTTCTCCCGTTCAACCCAACCACAAAACCACAAAAACTGCAGCGATCTCAGTGTTCACAGCATCACCCACCCACCAATCCACACAATCTTGACCTCACCAGAAGTCTCCTGCTTTCCCGTGTGATTACATCAGACTCATCACTTTCATTTCTTCCTGACAATATCACTGATTTCTCAGCAGCTGAAATCGCTGAATGACCCGCAGATGATGTGATTTACTCTCTTGGGATTGAATAGGTTCTGATTGATGATGCTAGATAAGTCTCAGAAATGTGTGTAATTGGATGCATCCTGCAATCAGACACGTCGGTAGATGTTGGAAAATGACCGAGCCATGTGTCCATGTAGGATTTCGAGTGGTGTGAACATTATGTTAGAATTAAGTTAGGCAAGACTCAATTTAGATTTAGATTTTTACCGTTGCTTCCAGTTTTGTGGTGTAATCACGTGACAAATTTTGAATGAATTTGTGTTCCGGTCAGGTCGTTCTATTTTTATTTCTGTGTACTCTGCTTGCCTTGAAGGAGGTGATAGGTTATTGCCTCAGCAATGACTAGAGCTATTTTTGTTTATATTTATGACAACACTCACGCTTTTATAGCCTTATAAATAAGCGGTAGAACCATTTATCTTATACAATGTATTTCCTATACATGTATACACAATAAAAATACCTGTGTTACTTGTACTAAACTCCTTTCTGACATTGTGTTCATTGTAAATATTTTCTACTGGTAAACAGTTCCTGCTGATTTGAATAACAACCCTGGCTCTGCATTCTACCACAACATCAATACGTCAAAATCTACGACAAATCAATACGTCCCGTCGCTGAAAATAGAAATTGTCAAACATTAAAGGACATAGTGTGACCTCATACAGCCACTGGGTAAACTGTGTGTGTGCATAACAGAGGGTGGTAAGGCTCAGTTGCCATTCCACACAATCCAGTGGGGGTGGTTGATCTCCTCCTCCCTGAATTGCTGACAGGACAGTGTCACATCCTGCCCTTCATAGCTTCAGGCACCCACACCCTGCATTCATACACCCCCTCCTACCCCTGAGGTTACTCCAGCCTAGCTGTTAAATCACTTTTTTTTTTTTTTGGGATAGATAATCTGTAGCATTTGCAGCCCCTACAACGAGATCAATCAATTTGAGAGAGGAATTATAGTACAAATCAACTTTTGTTTTTGTCTTTATTGTTATTCTACCAATATTGTTGCTTTATGTGACTTCAATTGGCCATTGGGGGATAAATAAAGTTTTTTGAATTGTTTAAACTTCATGATGTCACCGAGTGGTGATGTTGTTGCCGATTCGTTATAACATGTAATAACGCAGGTGAATCAAAGCGTCCTTTGATGATGTACTCTGTCTTTGAAATTAAGTCGCATAACGTGTTTTCTGATCCTTTCAAGTCCTGGCATCTTTTGACCTCAGGTGCTCACTGCGCATGCGCGTTGACAAACTCTTTAAATACCCCCCAAGTCATCTGCCACAATAAACGTCCTGCTGTCAGCCAAGACGCGGCGCACTGAAGTACCTACCGACAAGTTGAGCTAGCCAGAGACACACGCAGGAATATTTACTTTTAATTACGCAGCGGTCCAGAAGCTTCTTGAGTAAATTCGTAAAGGTTTTTGGAGGGTGAAGTCGGGGGGGGGAGTAGGACAGGAGAAAAAAACAAAAAAACAAAGATGGCTGTGTAGCCAGAGAGACGAGTCCCAACAGAACTCTGTCTAAACCGCGGCTCGAATCAACGACAGGTCCCCTGGACAGTTCAGCCGGGACCGGAACAGAGACGCTAGACGAGCCGCCGAGCTCGGCCGCCGATAACCGTCGTTGTAAGCCGCTGTCAGGGCGAAAATAACGGCGTCGCCAGAGTTGTTTTTGTTCTGCTTTGGCAAAGGGAGAGGACGGCTGTGTTTTTGTCAACGTAGCTAGCCGCATAGTCTGCTAGCCTGTCTGTAAGTCAACAAATCTAGCCGACGATTAATGACGTTTTAATTAGTTTGACTCGCACATGATCTCGTTTTTATACAGTCATTGGCTTGTTGTATTTGTAGTTCATACGTGGAGAGTGGGAATAATATTAAGTTTCTTTCTGACAGCCTGAAACCGCGTTAGCCATTAGCTAGCGCTAGCTAACTGTCAGCTGACCGTTAGCTTGACAGCTAGCCTCTGAGCTAACCCGATCCAGACTCCAGCCTCGGCCCGGTCGCGACAGGTTCATCCCAGAAAGAAAAAACAAAAACCAAACCTCTAGTCTTCGCCATGTCTTCACTGGAAGAGAGAGACGTAGGCGTTGCGGCCGCCCCTGGCTCCTCCTCGGCCGGCCTGGGGGTAGGGGCCGTGGTGGCGGCGGTGGAGGCTGTCGCCGGGGTCGCAGCCATGCAGGACGAGGTCGGGATGCGACGAGATGGGCCCGAAGCTGACACAGACGAGCCACCCAAGAAGAGGGTGAAAATCCCTGAGGGAGAGTCAGGAAAGCTGGAGGAGAGACTGTACTCAGTGCTGTGCTGCACCGTGTGCCTAGACTTGCCCAAGGCCTCTGTATACCAGGTAAACGTGGTGTCAATCACAAACCTTCCCTTCATCACTATAAACTCACCAAAACAACAGCAAACCAGCTGGATCTTCCTCTTTGAGGAGTCCCCATGTGTCCCAACAGCTGATCCCCAGAATCCACCTGTTGAATGTGTTGTCCAGTTCCATTTATTTGAACTGAAACTAGCTCAAAACACAGGCCCAAAAAGTGTTTCCTGCACCTCACTTCTGAGCCATGAGGCCAGAGATCACCTGAGCGTCCTGCTCCAGATTCAGCTGATGATTATCTGGTAACCACCCTCAACCGAACCCGTATCCCCCCCCCCGAAACAGCACACATGAAGTCAAATGTCCAGCGCTCACGCAAAAGTTAAACTTAAATCGTCCTGCCCGTACTCTCAAATCACCTCAAACTGCTCCCTCCATTGTGGAGGGAACATGTGTAATTAATCATCGCTCAATCTTGAACATAGACATGCCCTTCTGCAGCACTAACAAGTTTGCAATCTTTTCACACAAAGACTGACCTTGAGAAAAGTGATATTAAAAAAAATCATACAATCACAAATAGCAAATAACATTAGCACAATAAATATGAGCATTTACATTTTGGACAAAGAAAAATCTACAATTCCAGATCTCTATAAGCCATAAAAGCCCTTCATTTTGCATTTTTTTAAATGTAAAATTATGGTGTGAAAAATTGAACATAACATACAGCCAGAAACAGCTGTTTTCATAAACATTTCATGGAACTAAAGCCACTCTGTGCATCCAATAGAATTGTACCATACTTTCTTAATTCAGTGCTCCATCATTTTCCCTTTCCATTGTGTACTTATCTATACATTTTTATCTTTTTTGTCTCCCGTTGCTTATACTGTTCCCACCAGTGTACCAATGGACACCTGATGTGTGCAGGTTGTTTTATCCATCTCCTGGCAGATTCACGTCTCAAAGAGGAACAGGCTACGTGTCCCAACTGCAGGTACACCAAAATGCACACGTTCATTCACTTTCCATATTGCAAATTCTGTATGGGGTATGGGGCTCCATTCCCACGGGGCAGAGTTCACCATTTTATCACCGGGGTACATAGAAACAACAATTCTCGCTCACATTCATGCCTGCGGTCAATTTAGAGTCACCAGGTGAACTTTTTTTGTTGATGAAGCTAGAGAATCCAGACGGAACATAACAGATGTTTAAAGAGTCCTCAGCGGAGTTTGAATTCAGGAATTTTTTTGCTATGAGGAAAATTTTTTTGCCCCAAATTTAACCTTTATTTAACCACATAGGTCAGGTGAGAAGAAGTTCTCATTCACAATGGCGACCTGGAAACAGCGCTAACCACTAATTTTTTGTAGTTAACTGAATTTTTGAGCTTTCTCAGTCATTCTATCAACAGAGAATATGCAACATATACTGTAATTTCACAGCTTTTGTCATCTGATCCAACCAAACCTTCTCTCACAAATTATTTTTTTCCTTCATGGTTTTACTCGAGGGAGAGTGTCATTTTAGTTAAGAGTAATCAGAAGTGCAAAAACTCCAGTTGGCTTGGGATAAAATGATATCAAACAGCAGCAAAAAAAAAAATCTGGAGCGGCGACAGCTCTTCATGTCCTCACAAATGCTGTATATTGTCAAGTGTTCTCATTTCCCCTTCACCGTTGAAGGGGAAATGCATTACCTTGAGTAATGCAAGAAAAGTATTTATCCACATTTTCAGAAAAATATCTCTTTTCATTTTTTTATGTACTTGCACAGGAAAAAGTAACCGTTTCTGCATGTAGCCTCAAAATCTGCTGAAATCACCAAATGCAAAATCTATTATCCAGACAGTTCATGCCTGTCTGTTGTTCCTCGTGTTGTGTGAACCATTCTTTACGTACCACAAACATCACACACACACACCACCTGTGTGTTCATGCAGGTGTGAGATCAGCAAGAACTTGTGCTGCAGGAACCTCGCGGTGGAGAAGGCTGTGAGCGAGCTTCCAACAGAATGTACCTTCTGCCTAAAGCAGTTCCCTCGCTCCAGCTTGGAGAGACACCAGAAGGAAGAGTGCCAAGACAGGTATACACAACTCTCACACACAAAAAAAAAAACTTCATGTGTGGTAATGTGAAAAGAATTTCAAAGTTATCCCGATCGGAGCTGCTGGATCAACTTTTTTTTCCGCATGGAAGCAAGCCCAAGGCACAAAAAGTTTTCATCTGACCTGTCAGATCGGTCAGTTTTCATCTGACCGATCGCTTTTTACTTCACACTCAGAATGATTAAATACCCTGTTTAGAAATATATATGTGATCGCTCAGGGTCACACGGGGTTAATACGAGAACGACGGAGGAGCATGTGACCAGCTGCCGCTGATGCGGTCGCGCACTGCGTGTCTGTCGCACACGTAGCACGCAAGCCGTGGAATCCGTATGTATTTAATGTTATGGGGTTGTTGCTATAGCAACAGGTGACCCATCTTAGCATCTGCCAATGTTACCATGACAACAGCCATGGCACACACAACCAGGTGTTTTTTTGTGGTCAGGTCAGGCAGAAAATGTGAAAAATGTAACTGTGTTTTATCCAGTGGGAATGACACCAGACTGAAGAGGTTAACTATCACCTGTCTCTTTATTCCACCTCACTTTCAGCATGAAAAGAAGAAGGGATTCATTGAAAAGAACCTTATGCCCCAGGATGTCATTGATATAAATCCACTCATTATGAAGCATTTCTATAAAAGGACCTAAATTCTACATCTTGCTTTCCACAAGTTCACCGTCTAACTCACCCTGGCTTGTTGTGTTTTCAGGGTGACTCAATGTAAATACACGCGGATCGGCTGTCCTTGGCAAGGCCCGTTCCACGAGCTGCCGGCACACGAGAGCGAGTGCTCCCATCCCACCAAGACTGGGACCGAGCTGATGGGAATTCTGGGAGAGATGGACCAGAGCCACCGCAGGGACATGCAGCTCTACAACACCATCTTCAGTCTCCTCTGCTATGAGAAGATTGGTTTTACAGGTGCATAGAAAAAAATGAGTCAGAGTTAGAATATCTGTCTGCAAACTAAAACCGTTCCACTGCACTGTGTCGTTTCTTTGGTTTAAACCAGTTAGCTGTCAGTTCCGCCCACTTTTAGCCTTCTTTCCGTCTCATCTTCCACTCATGTGTCCATCCAGAGGTGCAGTTCAGGCCTTACCGCACCGATGACTTCATCACTCGTCTGTACTACGAAACGCCGCGCTTCACTGTTCTCAACCAAACGTGGGTGCTGAAGGCCCGCGTCAACGACTCCGAACGCAACCCCAACCTGTCCTGCAAACGCACGCTGTCGTTTCAGCTCATCCTCAAAAGCAAGGTACACACATTAATCTGTCCACACGTGTTTACTCTCTAAGGGTTTGAGAGAGTGTTGATCCAGAAATGGGGACACTACACCAAATCTGATTTCAACAGAAGTGTGATTAAAGGATCCAGAAAAGTCCGTGTTAGCTGGACCTCCTGAGCCATGTGATTGGCTGGTTAGAAATTTGCATTAGCGGGCATTTGGACAGGTGTGTCTCATACAGTGTCCAGTGAGTGTATTTCAGAGGATCAGCCTGAAGAATCAGTTCTTGTAGAGGAGATCCTTTTTATCTACATCACTGATGCTGAAGTTGTCAAAAACATGATAAAGAATTTTAAACATTCCGGCGACACGTGGGTGTGTTTTTGTGTGCAGGTGAACTCGGCCCTGGAGTGTTCCTTCCTGCTCCTGAAGGGCCCGTACGACGACGTCCGGATCAAACCGGTCATCCACCACCACTCCTTCAGCAACGACGCCAACGAGACCGACTACGTCCCGCTCCCCATCTCCGACTCGGTGGAGTGCAACAAACTGCTGGCTGCTAAAAACATCAACCTGCGTCTGTTCATCTTCCAAGTCCAAAAATAAAGAGGCGGGGGGAGGGGGGGGGCAAAGAGGAGGAGGAGGAGGAGGAAGAGGATGGAAAAGGCGACAGAAGAAGATGATGAAGATGAAAAAAAGAGGGGGTGATGGATGGTGAGGCGCAAAGAGAGACGAGTGTTGAAGATTAAAGAGAGACACCACTGAACCACTGATACCTCTTAACAGCTACACAGATGCACACTGTCACACAGGGTACACACACACACACACACACACACACAATCACACACAATCACACACCACTAATTATAGGACCTCCTTTTACAAGATATCCACATCCCCACGTTCGGGGGATAGCTGTGAGTTGCTGTTGAGATGGGTGGACACTGTTATGGGATGGAGGGGTAGGATGAAATATGAAAAAGGCACAGCTGGGTGGGTGTTGGGTTGGGTTTGGGGGGGGTATCGTGACGGTTGGCGTGTACCTGTGGTGGCTTTCTGAAGTCTTTCGCCCCTGACCCCCGCAGCCAAAGGTAGCACACACACACACGCACACACACACACACACACACACACACACCACACCGACCAAAGCAGGATTTGCTGGCTGCATGTTTTTAAGCGTCTGCGTGTGCAAAAGTATGACAGGAAAGCGAGCGAGAAACGGCGAGCGACAGACCCCACAGTGTGACCCCGATCTGTTTTTATCTTTAAAAAAAAAGTTTTTAAAAATGAAAAGCGTTAATGTGAAAATAGAGCAATTGCCTCTACGAAGCTGTTCTTGGGACGTGTGTGTGTGTGTGTGAGAAGAGAGTGAGAGAGTGTTTCTTTTCCCTTCACCTGACACTCTTTACACCTGAATCTATGTATTCTTTCTGCTTTGAAGTGAAAATGAAGTTTCACTCCTCAAATTTTTTTTTCAGAACAGATTAAAAGACACCCCCCCCCCCTCTTCCTCCTCCCCGTGACCCCTTTCTACCTTTAACTAGAGGAGAGATGGCCTGGCTGCATGCATATTTTAGTTCCTGGACTGATTCCTCCAGCTGCGGTTATATTTAACCTACAACACTAATACAATTTTTATTCCTCCTAACCCTTAATATTTAAGTGCCCATGACTGTTTTTCCTTTTTATTTAGGGTTTTTAAGCGAATGGCTGGCTGCCTTGGTGTGAGCCTGTGTGTGTGTGTGTGTGAGAACAACACGATTGTGCGATTCTTGTGAACATGTCCCCGTGTTAGCACCAGTACAATCCTTGATGATGTTAATAGAAAGGCCCTGAAAGCCCCAGGTTCACCGCGTTCAGACTGTTCTTAATCATTTGCTAATTGTTTTTGGAATTTGAACCTGTTAAGTCGATGACCCCCCCCCCCCTTTCCATAAGGGGATGAACCTGGAGGCGTGGGGGTCCAGTATGAAGTGGGGCGTAGCCTGAAACTGAGCACAGATCCTGGCAGAGACAAAGACCACGTCATCCTTCTTCAGTGACTTTTCTGGAAGACGAGACTTCAGGTTTTGATGGATGATGGTTTGTGTGTGTGAGTAAATGTGTGAGAGTGAGTGAAAGGGGTGGGTATGGGGGGGGGGCTTTACCTTAACATGGTGACATAGTGTTAGACTTACTTGAATGAGAACATGTTACTGAAGTAGACGCTACTGTAAAGCAGACAGATCTCTCTCCTCCTGACCTCTGTGTGTATTTTGTGTTTTAATGCTTCGTCTCTACGCCAGTGGACTCACTCATCTCACTATGGCTGTACATGTGCCTTTTATTAAAGATCATGGAACCTGCATCGCTCCTTGTGTGTTTGTATGAGTTGAAATGATATAAAGAGGACGCAGAAGTATTCAGTTTGAAATCATTGACCTCAGTTCTGATAATCATCAAAGGTATCAGGTATTATAATGAAGACAAAGCCATCACCAGACTGATGATTCAAGAACACATTTGATCCCACGTCTGGACCCAGCCTCGCAGAAATTAAGTTGTCTTAGAAATGCTTATCAGTATTTAGCAAAAATAATAAGTTTTAAAATAATAAGTTTTATGAAAAACAGCTTACTCAAAAGTTTGGACATAAAATGTGATTTAATACCTTTAAGTTTTAGGTCTAGGAGATGTCACTAAACCACTAAATTGTTCCTGCTGATTGCAATTTTTGGTAATATATTACCAAATAATATTTTCTCAATAAAAATTCTTACGATTCTTAACAATTTATCAAGTATCACCACTAATTCCAGTTTTTGAAAAAAAATAGTACAGTATTTGAGATCCACACCTGTGATCATCATCTCTGAACGTGAAGATGTAATGAGAGCCTTGGGCCGCAGGGGGGCGCTAAATCTCAACGGGAATCCCACATCCGTTTGATGGAAGTTGGTAAACGATGATCACTGACATTTTGAACATTTGCACCAGTGATAAATATTATTCATGAAAATATTTCACCTGCTTTCAGTTTTTCTCCCTTTAGAATCATCAAAGAGGAAAAAAGAGCCAACATGATATAGAAATGTGACATCAATCTAGCCACATCACTTTATTCTATCCACACAGTGCATTTCCTTAAAACACTATATATAATTTAATATCAATATAAAACTCCATTTGTGTATATAAATTATGCATTCAATACAGCAGCTCTGATAGGCTATATATACTATTAAGCTTTGGTACAGTGGTACATTGACGTGAGTGAGTGGATGTGTGTGTATGCGTGTGAGTTCACACAGGAACTTAAGTGTCGTCATTCCGTCTGCTGAGGAGCGATCAGTACTGAGCGTTCCAGGCCGGGGCGCTGAGGTTGGCGCAGCTGGGAGGGTGGCAGCTGCTGTGGTGGGAGGGTGGCGGCACCACGCAGCAGTAACCCGCCTCCCCATCAACCATGGTCACAACTTTACCTTGGGGATACGACATCGAAACGCCTCCCTGAAGAAGGCAGGAGAAGAATGGGAGGAAAGTTGGAGAGAAAAATCTGCAACCACAAGGACTTTGTGAAGTGTGAAGTGCTTGGCTGTTGTTCTGGAGGCCGATGCAGAACGACACCTTTGGGTGGTGGGTGTTTACCTGGACCATGCTACACTGATGAGAAGCCATTGGCGAGAAGGTCCCCAGCACAGCCTGAGCCTGATTGTGTGAAGACTGCTGCTGCGGCCCCACAGCAGGGGCGTAACCTGCTGCAAACACACACACACGCACACACACACATAGTATATATAAGATTATAAACAGTGAGTTTCACCACTGCGCTTCAATTAGCAGCAGGTTAGAGCGGAAATCAGCCATGAGAGTCTTACAGCATTGTGAGTAAAATGAGCTGATGCACCACGAATAAAACACACAAATTTCCTTGAATGTGTATCTTTTTAAATTATGTAAATGTTATGTGGGTTGTAGGCGATAAAATATACATCTGCTGCAAACACCTTTATAGCTATAGCGGTTATATTCACACTGATTTATTATGTCCTGACTTCTCTTTTTCAGTTTTTTATTTGTATTTGTTTGAATAAAAAAAAACCCAACAACACATGATTTTCATAGCTGCTGGCGCTGATTTTGGTTGGAGGCATTTTTTAGTTTGAGTCAATTCAGTTCTTACTCTTAAATCTTCATTGCCGATGATGAAGAATAACAACAAATAAATAAATTTTAAAAAAAGTACAGCCTGAGAAATAAATTTAAATTTCTTTCATCATTCCAGGTTGTCTTGTTGATTGTCATATCTGCTCCGTTATTTTTTTAGTCTTAATTCATTTGCATATTTCCTTTGCCTGGTGCTTGGAAGGTGTCGGGCTGACGGCGGCTGTTTGTTTCAGAAGCTCTTGCTCATTTAGGGACACCAAATCCTAAAGCGACGGTTTGGAAACAGGTGTCTCCTATTTTTTTATTTTTTTATTTTTATTTTTTGTCTCTGCGTCGAACAGAAGCAGCAGGAAAAGAGACCGGTTCACTGTGAGACCCTCAGACTACATCTCTGACAGTGTAACGGCCCCCTCCTCTGCTGCCACAGTCTGAATCCGTCTCAAACACACACACACACACACACACACACACACACACACACACACACACTCGGTGGACATACCCGTTGGTGGTAATGCTTGGCTGTGGGTGTGCTGGCTTGGTGAGACAGGCCTGCATGGGTGCTGAGCTGAGGTAGGATACTGGCTGTAGTAGTATATAGGCACCTATGGAGAAGTAAAATGAGAAATAAAAGCTTTATATTTTTATTTTTATTTACCTTAAACTCTTCTTTTGTATGATTGGAATTTGATTGATTCAGAATCCCCCCGCCCCCCTTCCGTTCTCCTTGCCGGTGACTGGTAATGATAAATACCTGAGGCGAGGGCTGGCAGTAGCTGGGGTGGTTGGGAGCAGGGGGGGGAGGGGGAGGAGCTGCATAGATGTATCCCTGACTGGGGGGGTAGAGGGGCGGGGCTTCACCTGGCGGCTGACAGCTCACGTGAGCGAACTGCGAGGACAGCTCCTCAATCTGTCGACCCGAAAGAAAGAAAAGGAGGTCAAATCTCGTGCGGACGATGGGGAAACCAGAGGTCAAGCGCAAAGGTCGTCTCCGCGACGACACGTACTGTAGAGTACGGCTGTGAGGGCGGGACGGGCAACATCTGCGGCGCCGTGTAGGAGACGGACGAGTACTGGACCAGCTGAGATAAAGACACAAAACAGAGATGTGAAAAGGGGCGGGGCTAATGTTGGGACACTTCCTGCTAGCGTGCCGACGCTACCTGCTGAGAGGGAGCGCCTGGAGGATGAGCCTGGCTCCTGATTGGCTGCTGACTGTCTGGGGGGTTGTACACAGCAGGGGTTCCATCAGGGTTCAGGAAAGGTTGCCCTGAGAGGTCAAAAAAAGGTCAAGTGTGACAGATGTCCGTGTCATCTCACCGGTGTGTGTGTGTGTGTGTGTGTGTGTGTGATACTCACCAGTGTGTGGGTTCACTAATATGCTTCCTGGAGGGATCCCGTTCTCCTTGATGTAGTTGGGAGCCGGTTCTTCCACCACGGATGGGGAGGAGGCGTGGGGACACGCGCTCGGCAGTCGGAACAGAGTGATGGAGCCTGAGAGAAGAAGAGCGACATCATCTCAGCACGTAACAAATTCACATTTCATCGTTTTTTTTATCGCATCACTGACGACACTTTTCCACCGTGGCCTGACATGCATTCCGTGAACGAAAGCTTTCTGCACTTGACGGGAAATTTTTTTTTCCTTCTCGAATATGTGAAGATGACTCGAGGTGTTTGTGTGAAACTTTACAGCTCTGGGTGCAAAGATTCAAGCAGCGATTTGATTTTTTTTTTTACACCAGAAGAACTTCAGCTTCTTTTTTTTTGCTTTTTTTTGTTAATTAGATGCTGCATTATTTATAAGAAAAAAAGCGATTTTTTTTTCTCCTCCCCCTCCCGGAGCGACGGTCCAATGAAATCTTTGAATACACACCTTTAAGCTTCGCCACACATTCAGACGTCGCTAAGTGCGACGCTAACGTCACGTTTATAAGCAACACACACACACACACACACACACCTGAACCACCACCACCACGTGTTTCCAGGCTGTGGTTGGGAAGTTGGCGCGGTTTGGGAGCGGGACTCGTCCATTGGTAGGAGGAATCAGAGTCTATGCTGCTCCAGGGTTGAGGGTCGTTGCCATAGCGACAGTCGGTCTCGATGCTGCTCTGCCTGCTGCTGCCTGTCCAGCTGGAGCCGGAGTTGTCGCGGCTCCCCCTGCGAGGCACATCCACAATTATCCCACAAAACTCGCGTTGCTGCTTCGACAGTCGCGCCCATCCGCGTGAGCGCCACGCCGCGCGTAACGAGGCGCCGCGAATGCTAAGTGACAGAAATCTAAAAAATTAGAATCCCTCCTCTAAAAAAAAATTTCCCTTGTTAAATTTTTTTTATTTCACTTCCTAGAATCCTTAAAGCCCCCCACCACCCCACCCCCGTTCTGAAATAGATCTTTTCGGTTTCCGCTGCAGAACGGCGCTGCAGCCAGGCTGACCGGATTAAGATGATAGATGATTGTGCGTCTGTGCCGACAGGCCTCTACCTGAAGAGCTGCCTTTTCCTCTGGGTCTCAGCATATGGATTGTACTCCTCCACAGCCCTGCGCACCCACACACACACACACACACACACACACACACACACACACACACACACACACACGGACATATATTAATGCTTTCATCTAAATATAATAAAGCTGAAGAGGCAGGTGGAGCGACTTCGCAGCAGTTTAAAGTTACCTGATTTCTGCCTGGGCGCTCTCCTGGGTGCAGAGTTGCTGTTGGAAGTACAGCGAGAAAATAAGTGAGTCTCTCTCTATCTCTCTCCACCATCTGTCTCTAGATCAGATCCGCCTGTCGCTTTTCCTTTCCCGTCTCACCTCTTGGTTGAAGATCCTGTCTCGTGCTCGCTGGTATTCCTCCTCCCTCTCCTCCATTGACTTGCTTTGCTTCTCCCGTAAGGGGTGAAGTCGGGTCTGCGGCGAGGAGAAACCAGATCAGGCAAAGAGGACTGGGAGGATAAAATCTGTTTGGATTATGGGAGGAAATTTTGTTATAGAGGGCTTTTAGAAATAAAGACGCCGAACGGACCTGGTCGTCAGAGCTGTTGTCTCTCTTCAGAATCATTTTCCACCGGTGGATCTCTTCCGTCTTGTCTTTTTGGACCTGGTCGATGAAGCGCTGCTCCGGTCTTTAAAAAAAAAACACAAAAAAAAACAAGCGAAACCCGTCGTTACTCCACAATAGACGCTCGATGACATGCACGTGTTCACAGATTGTGTGGTGCGTGCTTACATGCGTGTGCTGCTGGTCCTGTTGATGATGACAGACTTGCCTGTATGGTCTACATTGTGCTCCATGCCAAAGTAGGCCGCCACCCGATGGACCAGCATGCGGTGGTAGGACGACATTTGAGGGAACTTTTTAAAGGGGCTAAAACGAAATGGAGATGTGAAGCAGGATGTGAAGAAAAGAAAATATAATAGATACAGAAAGTCTCGGATTTCTTCCCCCAGGGGCTCAAAGACCCCCACATCAAATACAAACGATTCAGTGAATTAAACAATCAGCAATATAAGGAGAAATATAATAAATCTGCAAACAAATCTACAACAAGCATAAAAATTCGGTGTAAATATTATAAATATTTCATTTTCAGGCAAATGAGTGTTCAAGGTTATGTGCTCTCCTTCACACACACACGCACACACACGCACACACACACACACACACACACACACACACACCTATTGCTGGCGATGTAGTCGATCATGTCCTGCTCCAGTTTGAGCAGCATCATGCGGTCTCTGGTGTTGCTGTTCAGAGTGTCGATGATAAACTGGTGCAGGTCTATTCCGGTGGAGTCTGTGTACTCCAAGCTGGACTCTGAGGTGGGTAAAAAATAAAAAAAAGGAAAAAAGAAGACTGCAATATAAAACAACCCAGGAGAACTACATCTAAATAGTGGCACTGAATCCAGTTTTATTAGGTTTTATTTGCCTTGCCTTTTATGAGATATCAATCACAGGCAGATACACACAAAAACAAACACACACACGCACACACACACACACACCTTTGGACAGTGAATGTTTCTTTGGCTCTGTGCTCCTCTCTTGCTCTTCCTCCTTAGAGGGCGATCTCTCGTTGTCATGGCAGCGAGATGAGATGTTGGCATCTGATGATGCCTGAGAGGGAAGAAAATTAAGAGTAATCTGAGAGTGGTGATGAGGAGGATGATGATGATGATGATGATGAGGCGGAGGAGGAGGAGGTGGTGATGACTGATGTGTGTGTGTGTGTGTGTGTGTTACCTGGGTTTCTTCAAACGGTGATGAGTCCTCGCAGACCGCCATGCTCCGCACCAACTTTCCTTTGGCCTAAATTACACACAAACACCGGTTGGTGGCGTCGGGTGCGTTTGATATTTCGGGGGGGGATGATGAATTATCTCAGCTTACCTTCACCTTTTTCTTTGGTTGCACCTGGCTGCAGTGTTTCTGAGGAGGAGAACGCAATTTATCACGGTGGCGGCGTCGGACGCACAACTTCAACATCAACATGTCTGCCGCGACACTCACCTGCTGCTCCAGCTTCTTACAACCCCCATCCTCCTTCTGATCACACGAGGGCACGCATGGCGAAGGGGCGGGGCATACGATGATGTCACACGATGTCATATCTCGGGGTTTCACGAGGAGATCCGTGCTTTCTGCAGCCGCGTCGGTCATCCTTCTAAAAAAAACACAAAACGACACCGATGAAGTCGGAGTGTGTGTGTGTGTGTGTGTGTGTGTGTGTGTGTGTGTGTGTGTGTGATCTAGTTTTTGCCTGCGTTTGCATGAGTTTGGAGCGAGAGCGTCGTTCCCACCTATTCGGAGTTTGTTTACTGGAGAGTCTCGCAGGTGAATGATGAGGTCATATATCCCATGTTCCCACAGGGCATTCAGAAATGCAATTATCCTCTCTCGCCTGCGTTCGCCTCCTCGACTGCTCGTCTCTCTAACGGCTCTTTACTGGTCAACGGGAAAAAAACAGCCTGAGGAGATTTAAAAAACACAGGAGAAAACACACTGTTAGTGCACAGAAAGCACACACACACACACACACACACACACATCTGACAGCACTAGAACTGACATCAAGTCTGGATGCGAGCAGCAGACTCTTTCTAGGTTTTCCCAAAAAGCGCTTCTGGCTTCAGAGCTAATTGCTGCATAAATTGTGTTACTGTAAGCGCGACCGTGTGTGTGTGTGTGTGTGTGTGTGTGTGTGTGACAGAAACTCACAGCTCTGTGCCTGGACGTGGCATTTCCTATTTACATGTGTGTGTAGCCCATGTGAACACATGTCTGGTGTGTGTGTGTGTGTGTGTGTCCTTGAGCTTTTCTTAGAAGCAGCAGCTGTGGAGTATCATCCCATCAGTCAGGACTGATATTCCCAGAATGCCGAGAACAGCCTCTTATCTAAGTGGTGCGAATATCGCCGGGACCAAAGGGACAGACGCGTGGCGGCGGCGGTGGCAACGGAAGTGGCATTCCACCATCTTTTTTTTTTTTGTTGTTTTTTTTTTTCCAAAAGGCCAACTGCGTTCAGCGGGGACACATTCTGCTGTAACGCGGCGCTCGAGGGGACGCTTTTTCCTGTAACACCTGGGACAGAATAATGAGCTCAGAGCAAGCCAGGTCCCACAGCATGGTTATTCAACACCCGGGTGGAGATAGCGACAGTTTTATTTTTTTCTTTGGTTGTTTGTTTTGTTTTTTTACAAGACGACATCTCTGTCGGTCCAGGTGTGACCAAAGAGGTTTCTCACCTTGGGGAAACACCTTAAACAGAGACAACCATAAGGGATGTAGTCCAAAAAGATAGTTAAATAACCTGGATGGCCTACATGTATGCCGACGCCACCGTGGACCCTGACCTCTGACCCCTACAGAAGGAAATTACTCCCAATAAAAATGTGCAAAATAAGCACTGGACTGGGAATCTGCAGGACTACCAGGAGATAGGCGGACAAAGGGGAGAAGAATGACTGTGAGAAGGGGAAAAAAAAAAAAGGATGAATGGAAGCGAAGGATGAGGGGAGATGAGGAAACAGTCTGCAGGGACTGTAAAGGTGAAGAGGGGTGATGGGAGGAAGAGAGAAGTGGGGAATTAGCGACAGAAAGGTTTCGGCTTGCGGCTCAGTCCTCGGGTTTTTCATCCGACAGCCTGGAAAGAAGGGATTTGAAGCGCTGCGACCAGTTTTTTTTGTAGTTTTTTTTTTTGAGCTGAGCGCTGCAGAAGCGGCCGGCCGCCCGGGGAGAAGGTGCGACATGATCATTAGCGCGTGACGGATGGTGGCGGGGAGGCAGCGAGCGCCAGTACCCACTACATCATCATCCATCTGCTGCTTTTCGCCCAAAAAGCCTCCAACCGCCTCAGAAGCCACCTACTCACCAGGACACCTTTCTTCTGCAGCCAAAAGCGGCCTGGCTCGTCCGCGATGGGACTAGACCCAAAAACTACTTTAGATGGTCATTGTCAGCCAAATCAGATTATTTAAGTGTTTACACCCCAACACAGTCTAGTTTGTAATTAAGAGCAGAGATTAAAAGAGAAAAAAAATCTTTGAATATCAACTCCTGCATCACTTTGAGGTGTTTTTAACGTCCTACCTTAAGATGCTCGGGGTTTATAATCCTTAATTTTTATGGTGTTTGGGTCTATTTTCTTTCTTTGCTCCTTTAAACCATAAAAATAAAGTAGAAATCATCACCGCCTGTGGTCACAGAAAGCTGTCTGAAGCTGCAGCGGAGCCTAAGAGGGGATTTTGTGTTTTTATCCTTCAGCTCTGTGCTCATTAGGAAATGATTCAGTGAGGGACTAACACTCATAGAGCAGGTCCGCTTGGTTTAAAATCGTAATTGGGAAATTTGAGGCAAAGTCTGAGGCTTCAGTGCTTTGTTTATCCATAATCTATTCAGGCTTTGCCCCCCCCCCGAGCCTCTAATTGGCCATTTTCCTTCTCTGTCTTACAGAACATATCGGGTTTTCCCTTTTTTTTCTTCTCCCCCCCCCCCCCCCAAACCGCTTTATGTGTTTGCATATCTTGTGGTGTCTGCCTCACCTTTAAAAAGGATTGCAGCTGAATTATCTCCAGCCTGCATGGGCAGCTGTTCGTTTTATCTGGCTGCTTGGAACCCAAGTCAGTAAAAAAAAAAACAGTCAGTAAAAAACAGGTCATGGGTTTGCTTGGTTTTTTTTTGCCCACCAACCAGAAACTAGGCTACACGTGTGGAAAAATTGGTTGCATCGTCCTTTGAGTCATCAGCACCTGTGCAGCCACAAGCAGCGCCTGTGCCTCCGTGGGTTGCGTGCGCGGTGGATGTGGTGTTCTGCAGCGGAGCGCAGAGGAGACGTGGGTGATGGGGTTGGAGGGTGATGGGGTGTGGGTGGGGGTTACCTGCATGTACCGGCATTTGAGGGTTACTTCATCCAAAGTGTCTACATTCTAAAAAAAAAAAAACTAAACACCACCACCTGAGATGTGGGGTTTGGACGCAGGAATGCGCGCTCCAACAAACAGGTGTCGCGTCCACGCGCATCTCCGTGGCTCCCCGCTGACCCGTTTAACGGGACGGAGCCGTTACGCACGCATGATCGGGCTGGTGTGATCTACTTTCGGGATTGGCTAGATGACAGAAACCGATGGGAACCGCCTGTGTGTGGTTGTGTGTGTGTGTATGTGTGTGTGTGTGTGTGTGTGTGTGTGTCGCATTACCCTGACCCACGTTAAGCTGACCCACGGGGGTTATTTTTACATCCGAAGGAAGGAGTGGACCTCCTGCTCCCGGACTTCACTGTGCTGTCAGTTGCATGTGGAGACACACAAGCTTGGGGTTGGGGGGTTGGGGGGTTGGGGGTGGGGGGGGCACGAACACACACCCGGTATCAAATATAACGAACTATAATCAGAACGGGACTTTTTCTGTTTTCTTTTTTCACGGATGAGGATCATTTTGTCACCATTTCCACACACAAAAAACCAACCAGAGGCAGAAGTTCAAGACAAGCCATCGCTCCACGGAATGAATAAATAATGTATTCTCCACGGAAACGCCACTGATCACAAATATTTTATATCGATCAGTCATTCATTGACACGCGTGGGAGGGGGTTTATCCGTGGATGCCATCGCGCTCTCCCGACGCGCCGATTCTCCATCAGGTGTGACCGATTGCGTAAAAAGTGCGAACCGGACGCGCCGCACCGGTGATCCGGCGGGACGCGTCCATCTAAGCCGATCAAGGTGTTCGATTGCCCCCCCCCCCCACCACCACCATCACCACCACCACCATCACCACCACCACCACCACCATCACCACCCCCCCCCCCCTAGCGTGTCCGTGAGGTTCTTACCGTGAGGTGACGATCCGTCCGTCCGACTCTCCCCTCTGCGCGTGTTTACTGCGAGCTCCGTCGCTCCTCCTCCGCTTTTTGCCCGTCTCTCCGTCTGTGCGGGAGGGGGTAAGGGATGTTGGGTGGGTGTGGGGGGGGGGGGGGGGGGAGGGTCGACAGCTCTGAACCCCGAGCCACGCGCCCACACGCGCGCGAGGAATGCAAGCGAACCTCCCACCCCCACCCCTCACAAACCCCCCCCCGGCGCAGAGACTGCCCCCCCCCCCCACTTGTTCTGTCTTCATCTTCACGTCATTTCGATCAAATGTTCGTTAGTGCGACAATTCCAGCAACATCCAAAGCTGGAGCACGAGGCAGATACGGACCAATCAGAGCCGTCCAGGGGCGGAGCTACATGGGAACACCTGTCTAAAAGGGGGGGGGGGGGGGCACAGGTGCCCTTTAATTAATCCTGATATTATCCTAACGTCCCGTCCGCTTGTGTGAAATGTGTTTGAATGATTGCCACTGCAAAATACAGGTGAAGTCTTTATTGATTATTAACGATCAGCTGATTTCATTCCTTGAGATTTCAGTCACGTGTTTTATTTTTTTATTCCACCAGGGAGCTGATCTGTTGGTGAATCATTCCCCCCCCCCCCCATTCGCTTGAACATACATTATTAACGCTCTCAGCATGTTTTTGTGATATAATTTTAATGCTCTGCGTGTGTAAGTAACTCACATCCTACTATGGCGATGCCGTGACTCTCCCCCCCCCCCTACCTCCTTGCTCTGACTGGTCTGATGATGACATTTCCCACATAGTCCCAGTCCGACCAGTGAAAAGTCATGTGGGGAATGTCATGTTCATGCCAGAGCGGGCCATGGCGTCACCATAGTAGGCCCAGTGTCGTCTTTCAAATAAGCCTAAAAGTCTGATCACCTGTTCCTGGATTTCTACAAAACGATGTTGAAATTGTGTTTTTCCTGCATGCAAACAGAAAAAAAAAACACAGCAGCATTAAGAATAACAGACTCAAGTTAACTAAATTCTTCTTTATTCCACAATAATAAACTAAAAGCACTCAGAGAGGCCGTACTGCTGCAGGTGTCTGAACAGACCGCTTCCCATCAGCATTCAGGACCCCAAAAAACAGTAAATATGACGTGCTCCTTAGCGTGTAAAATAGGTGCAGAGACCACCGATTGTTATTATCGTCAATAAATATTTAAAGTGCATTTGAATTTCTGAACCTGCATCATCTCAGCTGCTCTACATTCCAGTGGCAGGAACATGCCTGCGCACCTCTCCATTACTGTACTGTAACCCAATTCATTCAACACCTCCCTCCAAACACATACTTCACTGTCTCACATTGGAGTTGTCAGAAGGTCGCAACTTCCAGTTCCCAACTCTGAGGCGATCCAGAACAGTCCATCTACACAAAGCTGCATCAAATTAGCTATTTTAATTTGAACATGTCCTCCAATGATGATCAAATGAATCCATAATGAATGAAGAAAAACTCTGCCAACCTTCAAGTGGTACGGTTGCAGTTTTTAATTTGCGGCTTCTCATCTGTTACCTGGAGACGGATTAATCCTGGAGGTGGAGAACTGCAGGTCAATTGAGATGCAATGATGTTTTTATTTATTTTAAAGAATCGTGCACGTCACTTTTCAAATTAAAACCAACCTACCCCATCCCTTGAAAATTCTATACACCAAGACAAAAGGAAAAAGAACCATTTTATTGACACCAAATTAAAAATATTCCATAAAAATCAGATGTATCTGTCAAAAGTTTTGATTTTATAAATTGGAATTCATACTTATAAGTGATCCATGGATTTGCTAGATGGATAAAAAACACAATGGTGCTCTTATTCAGAGAGGATTGAGGTGAGACACGTTACATCAGGACCAGAAGTGAGTGGTGGCTGCAGCCGGACCAGGAGTCCCTGGAGTCCGCCTGCCCTCACAGATCCTCTCTGAATCTGACTCATGGAGCCTTTCTATCTTTGGTTTCACCACATCAGACACAAGTCATAGACCGTTTTACATTGATGACGTCCTACAGTATGATACCAAGCCTTATATTGCAGCCAGGTCCGCTTTAAAAATAAGATTAAAGGTGGTATGTTCAAAATCCCTTGGTGGCCACAGGGGGACTTGAACGCATCCATCTATTACAAATGCGATCAACTGGTGCCACGTCCAGGCTGACCTGACCCCGATGACCCCTCAGTTCTTCCTCCATATGTGTCCAGGTTCATGTGAGGAGTATGAAAAAAGTATGAAAAAACATGAAACTTGATGGGAAGTTGGGTCTCTAACCAAAATAATCCACTTAAAATCTGGTGTGGATCCCGATAAAAGCAGAAGATGCAAGATTGTTGGTTTTGGATGAGGTGTGATCGAATTAAAGTAGACTGTTGATCTGCAGAGTGTCTTAGTATGGAAATAAAAATTAATTTTCTTTTGCTTCATTGCAAGAGAAATGCAACCTTCCTGTGAAAACAAATCGGAAACCACGTGCTCACCCACACAGCTAACGCTAGCAGCGCATCAGTTACCCCGTTTTTGACACACGTTCCGCCAGAAAAGGTTCCTTCAAAGCAGGAATCAAGACCGAATGAATGAACTCAAGCATTAATCTGCCAGAAGATGGGAATATCAAGAACGGATTCGTTCATATTCCATTAATTCACGTCTCATTCGGTTCAAAGATCACATTATTCAAAGATATAATTACATAAATTATAACCCGAGATCTCCGATATGTGATAACCGCAGCCTGGAGGAGGCAAACCTAATTCACACCTTCACCCTTTAGAAAATTAAACCAGACAGTTTTCAACAGCTTGGAAAATCTCTGAATTGATTCAACACTCGAGAAAATATAACAACAAATACCTCTCATCGTTTAATCAGTGCTGCAGGGGGAAAAAGAAGAGGTTACTTTTGTCAAATCATGTCTGAAAGAATTCAATATACCTCTGAGTGCATTCAGTTCTTCATAAAGGACTTTGAGCTCACTTTCATTTTAAATGTTTGTACTCCGTTTTAATAAAAGGTGCCATGCCTCACACATAAAACAGGCTACAGCTGATACATCTGGCACTTATATGACCTATAGCAGCGGAATGCATCAAACACAACGATGGAACCGCAGACTTCAGAGATGACTGAGCGAACACTCCAGGATGTGCGTCATGCAAAAGCAGAGCAGACGTTGTCGTGTGTGTGATTCTATCCTCCCTCGAAATGCAGATGTGTAGAAGACTTACCTCCATTCAGACCCCATGCAAAATCCAGTTTGTAGCCCTGTAGCCATTAATTAAAATTAACAGCAAACACTAGGACACAGTGGAAATCATAACATCCATCTGTGTGAACAATAAACCTGCAAAAGGAGATTTAAATTAAACAGCATTTTATTCACACACCATGAAAAATACACAGCAGGAAACATCAGGGCTGCGTTCAGCAACCAAATGTTTGTGACAGATCTGGATCCGTAACCGAATGCCACGTATTCTTCTGAATATCTATCCAAAAACTGTCAGAGATGCATCGACGTTGCAAGATCTGATCATCTCAGATACAAAAGTAGAGGGAGCTGCAGGTTTCTAAGCAATCTGGGTTTAACAAGTTGAGAGTCGTCTTTCAGTGATGCTCATCTTGGAATCATATCATATCATGCAAAACACAAAAAACAAGAACAAAATGCAGTAAAATCACACTGCGAACATTTTTTTGTTTTTGTTTTACTTTCTACAACCAGTCATCTGCAGACAGCTGGTGTACATGGAAGCTCAAGTGTGTCCTGAAAAGTGGCCTGTAACACAAACACACACACACACACACACACCTGCTGTCTGCAGTCTCTGCCAGTATGACCGGCATGTGTGTGAACAGGACAGAGACTCGGTGGCGCTCATTTCCCGTTGCAGAAGCAGAGAAACGCTGCCCCGGCTGAGGCGTGTTATATAAACACACCTCATTAGAAGGTGCCCGGCTGACTGTGTGTTTGTGTGTCATCCTGTTACATCAGTTCCAGAGCCTCCCTGCTGGGGTACAGGAATGTGTGTTTAAAGACCTTTACTGGAACCGAGACCAGTTCCAGATCTCTACTGGGCCACGCCGGTAATTCCATATAAGATCACACGCTTATCTACCAACACGTGACCATCTGTGTTCGGCATGCTCTCCAGGCCCTGGAGTGAATAATAAATAGGTTTATGTTATTCAAAAGGAGAAGCTTGAGATGCATGTATGATCGATGAACTGGTTAGCATAGCTTAGCATAAAGACTGAGAACGCCGGAGGCGGAGGGAAAACAGCGAGTCTGACTCAAAAGAGAAGGAAAAAGCAGCACTTCTACACAATTAACACGTTAAATCTCAGCTGATTCATCCATAAATAAAAATGGAGTGCAAAAACAACAGTCTGTCACTTCACAGGGTGTTTGAATGTTCTGTGCTGGGAGCAGAAGTTTTATTCCGTCTTCGTTAGTTGTGTTGCAAATAGAAAAGGAGGAAAAGTTAATTAATCCCTGCGGATATGAGAATTATGGGTAAAAAATAAATAAAAATCTGATGTTTGCAGTTACTAAGTCAATCAAGAACATCTATAAAGCTAAAATGTAATCTCTAAATTATTTAAGCTGTCAGTGACAGAGTAGAAACTCTAACTGATTTGACCTTCTTCACCTTCTGGAAACATTCCTGAGGAATCTCATCCCATTCCTGACGAGCAACGGCCTCCAGTTCTGTAATATTCCTGATGATCTGCTCCAACCACCTTCTCCAAAATCTCACCAGGAATTATTCCTGACCCAAACTTGGGTGGACTTTGAGGTCTTCTTGAGATCTTCTTGGAGGAAGATAACCACATCCAAAGTTTCCAAGTATCTGGAAGGTTTCGAGCGACTGCAGTCGACTTTTCTGGCGCTTTTGGGGGTCATCGGTAGTGAACGTCAACGTTTAAACGACAAGGGGAGGAAATGGTGACTGGATCAATTCCTTAAAATACGTTCCAAGGTCAGAACAGTGGGAATTTTCCATTACAGGCCACAGCTGTTCTTTACCATTGCATCACACCATTAGCCTTCAAATCTTGCCTTGTAGACATAGCTCGCCCGTTTGATCATCGCTGTGTGTAAATGTCTGCGTGCGTGTGTGTGTGTACAAAAGATCGAGTGACACCTCAACAAGTGAGGTTCATAAATATTAATGTGGGCCTCATGAATATTCAAAAGAAGGCTATGAATATTTAAACTATGATGGAGCATGTGGCTGGGTGACTCGACAGCAGCAGACAAGAAACAGACAAATAGACCTCCTCCTTTGCTCCTTAACCTCAGCGAGAGGCAGAAGCACAGCCTCTCCTTCAGGCTTCATTAATTCTAATTAAGAATACATCATTTCTATTATGATTTTGTTTTTCATGTGAACAAGAGCTCAGTGTAAGAATAATAGACTTTATGATGTTTTGCAGCCGACTTCCAGCTACTTTATTCAAATGAGGAAAACCTGCTGAGTGGAGGCTTCCGAAAATTGAATGCTGCACAAACTGAGGATAATATAGAAACGCAGAGAGGAAATTTAATCCTAATAAAGATCCGGTGGGTTTGAACAAAGACAAGTGAAGCATGATGTCATGTTAACATGGCCCTGACACTTAATCTCACTGCCTTTGTATTCAGTTTCCATTATTATGTTGAATTAATTGGATTTTAATTCTACTTTTACTATTCCATTATGTGCTATTTATGTTTCTGTCCATAATCTAATGACTTTACTGACATATAATCTCTGAAGTTATTCATACTTGTCATCTTTTGTGTTTATTACAGGCCTCTCTTACTGTTCACTTGTCATTCTCTCTCTTCTATTACTGTTTGCATGATTTTGTTGGATGCTAAACAACATTTCCTTGTAACCATGAACACACGTTGAACCTCATCAGATTTTTCTGACGCAGAATATCTTTGATTATACATTATGAAAGAATTTAAAGCGTCCTGAATCAGAGAAATTAGACAACTACCCTGAAACAAACGCTGTTTCACGTCGTCAAAGGAAGTGGAAAATAGAATCCTGGATTCACCTCTCGATTTGGATCCACACCAACATTTCACGGCATCTATTCTGGTCTAAAAGCCATCCTCCCACTCCACGATTCATTGAAATCTGTTCTGTAGTTTTTACATAATCCTGCTGACGAACCAACAAACAAACGCAACCTCCTCGGTGGAGGTTACTTAAGTTTAATACATTTATCACTGCAATAATGTAAAACCAACAGTGTTCCTATAAAACATTCTAGTATATTTCTGTGCTTGTTGACATCCCTGGGGGAACTAATGATGTGGTAAACAGTGAGGAAAAAAAATGCTCTGGATGCTCAACTCTGCAGCTCAGCAGGGTTCACACCAGCAACAAAGACATCCAGGCAGGTGACGCTGCTGCTATTATGAATCAGAAACAAAGAATTTGCTTGCAAGCGTGTTGAAAGCTGCAGAAATTGTGTATCAAGTAACAGCTTGGACTAAAAGAAGGTGTAAAATAAGAAGATGATGAATGGATTCCTTGAGTGCATGACTGACATTCCTCTATTTTGCTGAAGTACAGGACATTCACCTCATTTGAAAGGAGGAAAGAAAAACGTTTACGCAATGCAACCCGCACCTTCATCCGGTGAGAACCTGAGGTACAAATAAATAAATAAATAAATAAATAAATAAGCAAGCCCTGATGCCACCACCTGGGGAAGTGGATGATGTATTTAGAAGCTTTGCGTCAGCAGTCGGAATAACAAAATTATGCGCGCAGTCAGGAGCGCACGGGTTCGAATGTGGGCGGGGTGGACGGAAAGCGTTCAGATTGGGTCAGAGCGCGCCGCTGTAAAAGTCGACGTGGGAGGAGGGGGGGTTGGGGGGGGGGGGTCGAGGGTGATGTTATAAAATTCGGATTTATTTCCTGATCAATGACAGTGACTCACCAAGAGGACGCGCCATGACGCGGACGAGGCTCCACCTGAACGTGCGTAAAATGTAACCAACCACCTCCACGCACCGTGTGCGTGCGTGTGTGTGTGTGTGTGTGTGTGTGTGTGTGTGTGTGTGTGTGTGCGTGTGTGTGTGTGTGTGCGTTAAGTGATAGACCTGAGCAGCGCGATGGCTGCTGTGTGGGTTCGTGGTCTATAACGGATGTTTGACAGGATGATGAGCTCTGGCTCTCACACATCGCCTCCTCCACACACACTCTTTCCCCTCCTCCTCCTCCTCCTCCTCCTCCTCTGCCTGTCTTCTCATCTCTTTAGGCGGGTGGGCGTAAACTCCCCCCTTTTTTTTCCTTCCTAAACGCCGTCTTTCCATCTCCACTCTATTCCCTCCCGCATCCTCCAGTCTCTCTATGCATGCTGTTTTGGCTGATTGTGAGTTTGACAGGTCTTTAGAGACAGAGACGCAGAAGGAGAAGAATCAAACAATCCCATCAATTAGACAGCCCACACAGGCGCACGTCTGAACTCCACACCATCTTCATCAGTTGTCGCAGTTTTCATCTTTCAGTCGCAGACACCTTTGTTCCCAACTTGAAAACACACTGTTCACCACAAAGGCAGAGAAAAACCATTTAGCTTCCCGAGAACACAAAGCTGCGGCAAGCCTTTAAGGTTTATTTGCATCGAGAGGAAGAGGAAGGGGGGGCTCCTTTCTGCTTTCTCTCCCTTAATTGACCCACCAGTTTGCTTGGAGTCTGCAAAGGCTGCACTGATGTGAGGGGATTCACGCTGGAAATGGATCCCTAACTGCTTTTCTTATTGGATTTCATTTAAAAGCTGAATTTAAGTACTTAAAGGCAATTAAGAAAAAAAAAAAAGAAGAAATAAAAAAGGAAGGGTTGGGGGTGTATGTTCCGTTGATGCTGCGCAATAATTACATTTATAGATTGTGAAAAGATTTTCTCCCCAACATAAAGAATAAACTCCACCATCTTTCCCCATGAAGTTGGAGCAGCTGATATCTTTTTTTTTTTTTTTTTTGGGAGCAGGTTGGGAATATTAAATCTGTAAATGGATGAGGATAAATTCATCCATCCTTAACATGGAGAGATCTTTGTTTCACTATTTTCATCTATTAATCATAAACTACCTGACAAATTGTTAAAAAGGATGAAAATATTTAATTCCTGGAGTCGCAATGTCATGAAATAGAATCGATTCATTACTTTAGCAGTCAGAGCGGCCATCCACTAACTATCTTTAAATGGTTAAACCAGAAGCTACTTAAAGACGATGTATTCAACATGTTACTAATATTAATACAGTAACATTAAAATCATTAGAAAACTTTTTGGAATAAATTTAAAAAGTCTTTATTGTTCTTTTGGCATTTCTGTCTCAGGCCTTCATCAGATAACCAATCAGAACCCTCCAACTGCAACATCCTTTAGACTTTGAAACACAGGAAGTGAGATGGCCGGAGTCCATACAGTGGCAGAGTCCATACAGGGGCAACAATGGGATGAGTCAGTACCGTAATCCTGCCTACCTGCAGGGCCTCAGACCTGTTGATGCAATCAGTGGGAGATTTCTTGAGTTTTCTCTTTGCTCCCATCTGTCTCCCCTCCACTTGGCTGTCAACCTCTCTCACACCCCCATCCTCTCACCCATCCTCTCCCCTCTGCTCTACCTTCTCATTGCGTACGCCCCCCGGAAAACCCCGGTTCTGCGAAAGTCATATTTTGGAGATAAATAAATACCTCGTTCTCCTCGAGAGTCAGTCCCGCCATCTGATTGTGATGCTGTTTTAGTCACGTCTGTGTCAAGATCTCCATCTTTTCTCACCATTTCCCACTTAATCCTGCCTCTAATTGTACTGCATTTTTTTTAGTTAAATCTAGGGATGCTGTTGATGTGTGTTTTGCTCCTGGGGGGGTCACCATAGTTCCTGATATTTGGTGAATTTCTTCAGTGATAAACTTTGTTTCCGGCTCATCTACCATCTCCTTTTTTTTCTCCCCACACAGATCCTCCTCCGCCCGTTTCTCCCGTCCTCAGGAACTCACTCTCTTCCCTCCCGCCTTACAAACCTTCACTTCTCCTCCTCTTTCTTCCTTCTAATTCTCTCCATCATTCCTCTCTTTCTTCCTACTGACTCTCCTGCTGTATCTCTGACCCTGGAGCCTCTGAGCCGTTTCTCTCAGCCTTGGGCATCATGACCATAAGTTGAGTTGCAAGGCTATTTATATTTGTTCCTAATGAGGTGAGATTTCTCTCCGCCATGGCAACGGTCTCTATGGATACCCTGCACTTGGATACCAGATCCCATCCGGTTTTAAATGTCTTATTATGGGCTGTGCCTTCCCCTGTGCATCATAGCCTGATTAATTCAGAATTATAGCTCTTCATTGTCTGAACTGAGCACAAATGTCCTGAAATCACCATGGCGATGGCGGCATCGGCGCAACTTTGCGTCATAAATACCCATTCGAGCTCCGCCAGCAATCAATCAGATCAATAATAAAGCAGTTAGCGGCGCCGTTGTCAACTTCAGCAACAAGCAGGAGGCGCCGCCGGAGTGCAGGAGCGATGAACGGCCGTACGGGTGAGCTTTTGATCAGGTCTGAGCGGTCCGAGGGGCCCTGAACGCCGCGCCAGACCCAGGCAGCTGAGCGCAGATCATTAGAGGTGCTTTCTGCAGCTGAGGTTGGAGGGGGGTTTTGGGGAGGGGGGGCGGGGTCACACAGGTGTGGAGACCCAGCATCTCATTTCCTGACACAAAGCGTGACAACCAATCAATAAAGAGCGCAGCGGCTCGTGCGTTGCTGCGCGCGCGTGTGTCTGGATGGATGCGGCTTTGTGTTTACAGTAAGAACCGGGAGACGTTCCCTCGGTTCTCCTGATGACAGACGCGCCCAGACAGCTGCATGCACATGTACTCACACAGGTACACACACACCGACACACACCCTGACAGGTGCTGCATTGTTATGGCATGTCTAACTCTGGCAGCTTGTTTTCCTCAGACCTCTCACCCTGCGTGATGACTCAGAAATGGGGGGAGATGAAGGGAGAGGCAGGACAAGGGGTGGGGGGAGGGAGGAGAGAGGAGAGAGGAGGGCCGTGACAGGAGGGGATGGACGAAAGAAGGTTAAGCAAATCATATTATTAATGCTATGTAAAGAGATTGCTTTGACCTCTGTGAGGCTGTCTGCACACACACGTGTGTGTGTGTGTGTCTGGCCTTTGTCCCACGACAGCAGGTGGCAGCAATGACGTCCGTCTTCTTCCCACCAGTAAACAACCCCCCTCCCACCCCTCCACACACACATACAATTTTCCTCTCTGCCACTGTTCTCCGGTGTCAGTCCCACTATCGTACTTGAAATTCACTCATCATATCGGGTGGCCTCACTGTGGTGCTTGCTCAGACATCCACCACCCCCCCCCCGAACACACACACACACACACTCACACACACACATTCATACAGGCAGCCAGCAACACAGCATGGTGGACTGACTTGATTATAGAAGCGGTGCAGCTCAATCTGACGGAGGAACACGGTACCAAAAAAGGAAACACGAAAAGAATATAAAAGGCTTATTTTCCCGTGTTGTGTAAGCGTGTTTCATCTTCCCACTCTCGCCCACCCTCACCCACACAGGTTAGATCCAATAGCTGGAGCCAGGCCTCTCTATCTTGCGCCACAAACATCTCGGTGTGAGGGGAATATTGCAGCGGAGGTTCTTTTTCGTAATCTCTTTCCTCTACACACCCACACATGAGAGGGTGAGAGGGAGAAGGGGGTAAAGAGGAGCTGCTGGTAAAAGAAAATGAAAAGAGAAGAGGTGAGGGGGGGTGAGGGAGAGAGAGAGAGAGAGAGAGAGAGGTGCTCATGAGAACCAGGAGGTAGTTGTTATAGTAACTGAGTCTCTATACCTGTCAATCAGATCTATTTCGGGCATCACACTTCCGTGTGTGTGTGTGGGGGGAAGCGCACAAAAATGTGCGCATTGGGGGCCATAGGGCTGCTGCGCCGAGGCGAAATTATCAGCCGACACATGTGATAAAAAAAAAACCCCAACAACCCACAACCCTGATCGAATTAACACCGAAAATGAGATTTCAGCATTCTGTCATTCTTACAGTGAAAAGGTGAAAAACAGGATGACAGCCGTGGCATGTACACAGTTTTATAACACCAAAAATGCCCCTTCAACCCCCACAAATTAGGCCTCCACCTCAATTAAAACACCACAAGCAAGTGCATCAACCCCTACAACCCCTCCCAATCAGGTTTCTCATTTGCTTATTTCAGCTGACTTTAAAACGACTGTCAAAGATCTGATCACCCAACAATTTAAAGTACAGCATTCTTTTAATATACACATGTACGTAATATATGTATCATGCATATTTACATACATATACACACAGTATATACTGTATATATAATCCAATGGCAGCTCACTGAAACATTATTCACTCTATTTTCATTTTTTCCCATTATTTCTAAACATCAAATGTTTCATTTTCTCACCATTTAAACCTCCTTTTATTACTTTTTAGCCCTTTTACCATCGGCCCCCCATTTATAGGTCAACAAATCAAATCTAGTCCATATTTTAAACAACCATTCACGTCTTTTATTTTGTCATCTACTGTACGTATGTTTTTTATCTTTTAACGTTAATAAATCCCCAAACATCAGCCATCCATTTAAACTTATCAGTTGTTTAAATCAGCACTTTTGAGCCATTTCAACCATTCATCCAAATTTCCTATCGTTACGTTTTTACTCGCCCTGGCAGATGAGGAGGAGGAGGGGGGGGGTCGAGGCAAATCCTCTGGTTCAGGATTCATCTACCAGAGTTTCTTTTTTTTCTAATCAGCTGCTTCTGTGTAACTGTCAGAATCATATAAAAGGAGAACATTTGATTCAGCTCTACTGTGGACAAACACATGAGGAGGAAGAGGCGGAGGGGGAGAAAAAGAGAGGGAGGAGTGGGGGAGTAAGAAGAGTGTGAGCACCAATATGGCTGAGTGCTGAGTTTGGGAGCCATTAGGCAGAAGGTAATTAATACCTGTCACTGCAGTGCTCTGTTCGCTGCCTTTATTCTGTTTTAGACCAATTAAAATATGACACTCCTCCGGTTGAGGACGTCTTGTTAAAATTAAGCGCCTGAGACACGCAGACACCTTTGATAAACACATTCAGAGCTACAATTGGCTTTGGCAGGGGAGGCATGCTGCAAAGATAGAACGAGTAGGAGAGAAACATAGCTGTGTGTGTGTGTGTGTGTGTGTGTCACTTCCAGTAAGTGTGCGTACTCTTAAATTTGATTAAAAGTATCCTGCATTGTGAGTTTTGCTCCAGCACACACACACACACACACACACACACACACACACACACACACACACACACACACACACACACACACACACACACAACCCCAGGACTGATGTGATGTAGGGAGACGTTTATAAACCGAGCCACACTGACCGGCGGAGACAAGTCGCTGCCAACGATTCGTCGCTCGGACAGCAAGGACAGACAAATGGTAAGCAAAAAACAAGACGAGCCAGGGGAGAGAGATAGAGAGGGGGCGGGGGGGGGGGGTGGCGGACGAAGGAGAGAACAGCTGATGGTATAAAAAGACAGGTGGTATTACGAAAAAAGCTTTAGGAGCGAAGGAAAATATGAGGAGGAGAGTCTGATTGGGAGGACAACAAAAAAGGATGGGAGAACGCGTTGGGAACGTGGAGCGAAATATGGTGGAATTTTTTTTTTTTTTTTTAAACAGTTGAGAGGAACTCAAGAAGACAGACTAGATGGAGAGAAGAGAGGGGAGAACGGAGGGGATGGAGTGATGGAAGCAGGCAGGGGACCAGCAGCTCTCTGCCAACATCTTCATGCATCCTTCCAGACATCAAACTGTGCTGCCATCTGCCTCCCTGCCACACACACACACACACACACACACACACACACACACACACACACACACACGGGGAGAGATTTGTGAAATCATTAGCGTCTCCTGACACTGAATAAATATCTGGGGATGAAATCTGTCCGAGGAGAAATCACCTGCAGGGAAATATGATTGGATGAGATCACAACCTCAGTGGAACGTAATTTGCATGTCACCCAAATGGGATCTGCCTCCCCCCCCACCCCCAACACCGATGCTCAGGGGGGTCAAAAAGCACAACTCACTCACTGATTGGTTGAAATGAGCAACAATAGCTAGTCAATGGCTGCTCCCTGGGAATTACAGGGCTGCCCTCCTCTGGCTGATTTACAGAATCCTGTCGTTTGATTGGAAACAAGACGTGGAGACAAATGACGACTGGCAGTTGTTTTTAATCACAGTAAAGCTGAGGAATAAAAATCAACACAAAGAGCACAGAGTGTCTCGATAACCACATACAGAGTCTTATCTATACATACAGTTATATAATAGATTCACTTCTCCCTGCTTGAACAGCCTATGATTGTAATATAGAAACATGCCAGTACTGCTTCGGTGAGAAAGAAGAGAAAACGGAGGGGAAAAAGAAAGAACAGAACTCTTTGACAGTCATCATATACATTAGAAAACCTTCAGGCTACATGTTTTTTATAGGTTTATACATCGGTGAGGCATCGGTATTCGTTATAAAAATAGGAATATAGCTGATAGTGAAGCGTTACGGGGTTGACGGAATGGGATTCAGGAGTGATGCACCTCCAGACGCGCAGCAGAGTCAGACGTCAGCGGAAACAGAGTGTTTAAATGACATCAGAACAAATTTGGAAATGACCAAAAAAAAAAAAAAAAAAAAAGACTGAAAGAGCAGAAATGATGAGTCAGCGCATCGATGAAAGTCGAGGACAAGCTGCCCGGTCGAGAGCCCGAAAAAAAAAACGAGACAGGAGAGAAAGAATGAAGTAGCAGAGTGATGGTTGTGGGGGGGGGGTTTAGAGTAGTGCAAAGCAGCTCTGAGGTTCCATCACTGTTAGTGAGAGAAAACTAAAGGTGAGACTTGAGGGGGTGGGGCTAACAGAGATGAAGTGTTATTGCTGGGGTATGTGTTCTTGTTTTTTTGTTTTAATTTGGTGTTAACTGGTGAGAAGGGGGACGAGGGGATGGAAAGCAGAGTTATTGCTGAGGGTAGTACTGCTGCTGAGGCGGCTGCGGGGGGTAACCGGGGTAAGGCTGTCCGGGTCCAGCGGGAGCGGCTCCCGGGTACCCCGCCTGCCCGGGAGTCGTCTGGTAGGGCACGTAGGGCATGTTGAACTGGGCGTAAGGGTAGGGGTGGTATCCCACGGGCACCTGATAGTACCTGAGGACACAACAGAGATGAAGATGAATGTGACCGTCGGGAGCAGATTAGCTTAGTGTAGCATAGCGCCGCTAGCCCGTTTCGCACCGATTACGCAGCGGCGCCACAACGAAGACCCGTCTCCACGGCTACAAAGAAGAAGAAGAAAGAGAGAAGAGCACAAGCACAAACGCTAGGAAGTATATAAAATGAGGAACTGCAGACGACGGGCGCTTTTATCGCACCTCTGCAAACAGTTTAGCTTCAACAAGTCAAAAGATGTTTTCTACCTGCTGAACAGCGGGACACACACACACACACACACACACACACACACACACACACACACACACACACACACACACGCACACACGCAGCAGAAACAAGAAGCCGCTCCTTTAACTTCACTGCTTTTACATTAACTGACTCACAACAGGTGGAACGTTTGAGCGGAGATGAAACCTCACCCTGGGTAGCCCTGGTAGCTGGGGTAAGGGGGGCCCTGGGCCTGGTTGGGAGGGGCCATGGGCGGTGGGTTGCCGGTGCCGGTGGGGGGACCGGTCGGTGGCGTGTTGGTGGGAGCGCTGGAAGCTGCATGTGGGGTGACGGTCGGTGGAGGGGGCCTGGCCGGGGGCTGGGGCTTCGCCTGGGGCTGCCCGGGGTCCTGTTGGGTCTAGCAGGCACAGCGGGAGACGCCACGCAGATCAACAACAATAACAACAATAATAATGTCTGCTGCAGCTGTTTGGAATATCAGCTCTTACAAAGACAGTTCTGGGGGCAGGCGTGGGGCCGCTGGGGGGGGCCGCCGGGGCGCTCTGATACGCTGGGACGTTAAAGGATGGAGCGCTGGGTTCTCGGGCGATGCTCTGCTGCAGATCCCTGAAACAGGAAGTCAAAGAGCGACTGTACCAAAATGTCTCCTTCGTATCCAGGAAGTCACCTGGTGTCATATTACATCATAACAGGAACAACACACACACAATTATACCTCAATGTCTACACAGGAAACATTTAAAAACCCCTGAACATCATTAAAGAGAAAGGAACAGGAAATGACTTACTTAAGTAGTTCATCCCGCTCTGTTTTGCGAGCAAAAACGATGTCACTGCATTTGTTCTGGAACTTGAGCAGGATTTCTGTCAAGTCGTTGTAGAACTGGGGGGTTTGGGGGGTGGAGAAGCAAAAATAAATCACCTGACTTGCAAAACACACCTCCATGTATGAAAGCGAAAGAAATAAAAGCGGAAAGTTTCTGACAGCGCATGCATTAATGCGGGATGGGTTTATTTCTGCTCAGCCACGAGTGTGCTGAGTCCGTACTTTGGTGCCCTCCTGCAGGTTGTTGGTGATCTCCACGTAGCTGTCGTGAGCTGAAGCCAGCTTCTTCAGCACCTCCTCCCTCTGGTTAGCCTCCGAGTTGGACTGTTTCAAGCTGCTGAACTCCTGGTAGGACGTCTGGAAGAAGATCTCAGGTTGAAAAGGCAGTTTTTATTGAAATACAACACTTCTGTGTGTGTGTGTGTGTACCTGAACTTGTCCCAGCAGCTCCTCCTGCCTCCTGGTGCTTGTCTGTACCTTCTCCTTGTAAGTGCCGTACAGCTGATCGAGCTGGCTGACCGACAGCTGCTCCTCGTTGATGGCCTTGTCCTGAGCCAACGCCGTCAAGAAGGTGACCGACATGTCAAAGGTCACGGCTTTGATTTCCCCCTCCAGGATCTCCCTCTCCTTCTTCACCTCGTCCAGCTGGGCCAGCAGGGAGCGAAGCACGTTCACTACCTGGGTGAGGGTAGAGAAGACGGACGGACGCATGGAGCAGCGTTTCAAGCACTTCAAAATGAGGGCAGTGGATGTTTTTTGGTTTTCTTTTAGCATGAATGCAGTGAAACTTTAAGACGTGCACTTCCTCCTTGCCAGATGCTCATTTAGTTATTGAAGTTCCCCAGTGAAACAAAATGCAAAGTCAGCAAGCAGAATGAAAAATGGCACTGCTGTTGGGAAGAGGGACAGGACTATAAAGTACACAGCGTCCACCGGGTATTTCTGTAGCAGAATTCTATGTGTATTTATGTTTATGTGGCGAACACAAGGAGACAACTCCTTAAAAACACAAGTACAGCTCTACTCAGTCGCGTAGATACACGTATAAAGACACGATCAGAACGACAGACCTCGCTGCCCTGCAGAGTCTTGATGGGGTTGGCGGAGGGGATGGCAGCGTTGAGCTCGTTCTCTGGTTTACACAGCAGGGCGATCATCTCGCAGTGCGTGTTGTAGCGGTCTTTCACAACCTGGTCCGCCTGAACGGCCTTGTCCAGGATGCTGCGGAAATTAGCTCCCTCTGGGGGAGAGAAGGGAGGGACGCAGGTGAGGCGACGGGAAGGAGAGGAGACGAGGAGCAAGGAGAGAAAATTAAGATGAGTGAAGACGTACAGGGTTACTGTGTGTGTGTCTGTGTGTGTGTGTGTGTATACCTGTACGAAGGGGCTTATAAAGGTCACCAGATGCGGTTCTGTTCCATCGCTGGTTGAACTTTGCTCTCAACTCGTTGTCTGTCGTCTCTTCATCATTCAGCATCTTGAAAGCCTGAAGACAACGAAACACACAAACCATTTCCTCAAACCGGTCACTCCTTTCATTTGATCGTTCCATAAATATTTTTGTCAATAAAGTGAAAAAAGTCATAATTACAGTCCAAAACTAAGTGAACTTTTTAGCCAGAAGAAATTTACTTCACATTTTCTTTCAACTTAAAGGCTTTTTAAACAAGAATTTACTTTTGGGAGAAATTAGTATATTTCACTGCAGAAGCTTCAACTGCCAACAAAGTTGGAAGCGGCGTGTGTTTTATGTTTTTAGTCCCGTCTGTTTTTTTGTTTGTCAATAAGAGGTCTAAAAATGGGTTGGATGAAGCTGAAGGAGATGCACGCACACACACACACACACACACACACACACACACACACACACACACACACATAGGCACACACAGTTCTTGGCCCAAAGATCAGTGGATTAGATTTCACTGATGATCCCGATCTGGGATTTCTGCCATTGGGGACGATCATGATTTTATTTTAGCATTCATGTGTTCCTCTGGTAAAGGCGGTCGGAATGTCCAACACTCAGGAAGTCCAAATCAGCTGCCAAACAACATTTCATTCGTACGGTTCTTTGTCAAAAAAGTTAGATAAGTAATTATGGGATGTACACAGTCCTTTAAAACAGCGATCAGAGTGTTTCTGCGTCTGACCTCATCCAGGATCTCTCGGTTGCGCGTCAGGAGCTCAGGCAGGTCTCTGATGAGCTGCTCGATGCTCTGCAGTCCACCCTGCTGCACGATGGACCGCGCCTTCTCAGCAATGGATTGTGGGATAGAGTCTCCTGACAGATCCTCCAGAGCAGCTGGCAGATTGAGGGATGCCAGCACCCTGATGGAGCGTTACACATAATCCATCAGTTATTAAGGTCTTCAAACATCTATTTGTGCCCCTTAAAAAAAACAACATGCAAGTCATCTAAAGAATAGTTTATCAAACTGTTCACTAAAGTCGTTAAACACAGATAAACAATATCAAATCATGTAATGTGCGTTCATTATTTAGAGCACTAAAAACAAGTACTTGCATTGACATTTTAATGGTAGCAGCATTACGTTTTAAATTTTTAATAAATCCATCACCGCATCGAGACACGAGCACTCACAGGGATGTTCGTGTTTCTCCTGCATTGTTAAGGACGTCTAGAGGAAAGTCATACACACCCGTTGCAGAGGTTGGTGGCCTCCCTCATGGTTCCCACCAGTCTGTTGACCGTCTCAGCTTTCCTCTGGTTGTACATGCTCATGGACTGCTGCACCATCATGGGGACCATCTTCTCAAACAAATCTGGAAAGGAAAGGCAAGAATCTGCATTAACTGGAAAAACACGTCATTCGGCGTTGATGAGAGTCCATCTGACGGTACTCAGGTCAGCAGCCTCAACGGATGGGAGGCTGTTGTCTCACATCTGTTCCCATTTATAACTGCTGCTCATTAGAAAAGTGTTGTGTCATGATTTACGGATCAGCTTCACTTTTCCTGAAGTTATCAGAGGAAAAAATTGACAAGGGATGCTCTGATGAATGCATGCTGAGTGCCTCACCTGTGAATTTCTGGCTGAGTGGATTTTTCATCGTGGTTGCTTTGACAACCGCTGCTTTGCCGATGTGATCCAGATCTTTTATCTCAGGCACGCGGTCGTGGTAAATGAAGTCATTGTCTTTTTTGGCTGCAGCGAGTAAACGGTTGATCTTGTCACTCAGGTCCTTAACGCTCACGTATTCATCGTAATGGGACGCCACTTTCTTTACCAGCTCTGCTGAGTGCTGGAGGGACAAACCAGAGAGAAAAAGACTAAAGGGAACTTCCTTTATGAATACTGTGGGTTTTTTGAAGAACTTCCAAGAAGGTGTTCCTAAAGTCCACTTCCTGAAGTTTACATAACGTCACCAGACTTCAGTCAAGGTACAGCAGGACCTCTACCTGATATCCTGAGGGGTCTGATGGGGTTTATTCAGAAATGCATTATGAAACTATAATTCTCTACTGTAGTTAGTTCAAAAACTAGTCAGTTTAAAACCTAGTTAGTTATGTTAGTTACGTTATGTTGATGCCCCTAGTACGTAAGAAATGTTCTGATAATCCAATATAATTCCACAGATTCTGACTTGCTTGTGAGATGACAATGCAGAAATCTGTTTAAGAATTTTAAAGTGAGTACAAGTGCAGTGTTTTCTGTATCCTGCAAGAAAAATGTTTTTAACATCCGGCAACTGGTGTCTTCAGTGGTAAAATGAAAACCAGTGGTCCGAGGATTGATCCTTGAACTCCCAGGGGAACTGATTCTGTGCACAATCAGCCTTGATGTTAAAAGGCTCTGATCAATAGTGATCAAACAATACTATGAGATAATGAGAGGCTTAAAGTCCCATGAAAGCCGTTTACCTGCAGCCGAGCAATCTCCTCCCCGTAGCACTTCTTCTTCTGGGCCACGGCGCTCTGGTGCAGCTCGGCGTTGGCCTGCATGATGCAGTGCTTGGCGGCCAGCACCGACAGCACTTCCTGAAAATAAAAATACTGACCAGGGAGAGGCAACCACAGAGCAACACGCAGGCACGCAAACACATATATATGCAAAAACACACACACACACACAAAGATGGAAAGGCAAAACCACAAAATGGCAGACGCACACCAGCGAGGTCAAATCACAGATGGCAAATACATACAGGCACAAGCAATCAGAGGTGTGTAAACAACACAGGCGCACAAACACAATCAGTGCCAACGCCACCACCAACGAGGGATGCAGAAAGAAAGGAAGACAACGAGAGAGAGAACAGAACAGGCCATGAGTGTTTAACCTTTAAGCAAAAGCTGCCACACCTTCATCAAATGTCCCATAGCTGTATATGAAGTGTGTGTGTGTGTGTGTGTATGTGTGTGTTACGTGTGAGTCTAAGTGTACGTGTGAAAGAGAGAGACACTACGACAGTGAATGGGTCTGATTCATACACGATGTATGGATACGCTTTCCTGGGATTGTTTCCTGCTTCCAAACAGAATGAAGTCTGAAGTTCATGTGAGTGAAGCTGCCGCTTCAGCCGCGAATGCTTCTGAACTAGCCTCACATGTTTGTGGTCACACAGCAGCTCGTTCATTCGACACAGAAAAAGGTTAATCATGGACCGACAGACGGAGGGAATTGTGGAGTGACGTCAATTGTTAACTTGATGTTTGCATTCCAGACCTCTTTGTTTCGAGTGACTGATGTTGGCCGAGGAGAGTGGAGAAACGTGGCTATAAAGTTATTTTTTAAGAATAATTCATTGGGGAAGCCATTTGAGTTGAGTCACAGCTTTTGATTATTTTCCAACTGAAGTTATTTTTTACTGAATTGTGTAAATGAGCTGTTCTGATAAATTAAAGCTCATCGCAGCATCACAAGCATTAAGATTAAGTTCAAGGCCTACAAATGTTAAACTTACCTGACATTTTGTACATTCACAGCCTTGTTTTTAATGACTTTGAAGCTGCTGCTATTGATTATTTTTATTAGATAATCTGCCACTTCTATCCTCAATGCCTTTTGGTTTATTTTGATGCCATGGAGTCCCTTATTTTTCTCTCTCTGTGTTTCAGACGCAGGGTTAGACCATGAGTATTTCAGCTGCCTGCCAGTAGGTAGTCGGAAACCCATTAGGATGAATTAAGTCACACTGCAGCTTGGTAGTAACCAACCAATCAGAGTGAAGACAGGATGGAAACAGGCCAATGAAAACAGAAGTTGCAACTGGACAGTCCCACAACCCTGAGTACCAAACCAAACGTTCTAACATTCCAGAAATACATACAAACTTACACACAGTCAAAACAGGCAATACACACACACATGCACGCACGCACACACACACACACACACACACCACACCATATGCATTCTCTTCACACACGTCTAACTGCTAATGTGTTTGTTACCGTATTTTTCCAAACTGAGCACTAGTTTTAGTTGAGTGTGTAACCGGATGCATGTCCTCCACATACCTTGGGAAGGTTGTCTTTGTACTGGCACTGCTTGTAGGCGTCGCCATAGAAATCCGCTGCCTGATTGGCTAACTTTGCAATGACAGCATCTTTCATCTTGTCTACGGGGTGAGCGAGAAACTTTAATGAGTTCACAACAAACAGAATTAAATTTAGGAAAAAAGAAGATTGTTGAAGGGAATATAAAATTTGACTAATTAGAAACTAAGTCTAGATGTGTTGCAGAACTAGTTTGATGACCTAACCTTCAAAACTGTTTAAATATTACGATAAACAGCTCGGAGCAGAGGTTGTTATGCCTCCTGCCCTGCCGTCACCAGAAATTCATCTTCAGGCAAAAACTGAACAGGAACTTATTAAAAGTTATACGCAGTGCAGCCGCTCTGGTGTCTTTATATCTATGTGAGTGGCAGGTCTGTGACACCAGCGTCCATAAACTCATTCAATACATTACTGGGATCAATTCGTGGCCCACGTCTAAAAAAGAGTAATACAACGTGCGACTACCACTCAAACTTGGATTATGCGCTTCCTATTCTGGCAAGACAGAAATAGAGACAAAGTGTGTTTGTATCCTTGTCCGTCTTTGATACCTGATGTGGCTTTGAGGAAGATGACCTCCTGAGCCTGGGCCAGCATGATGATGCTCAAGGTACCGACAGTTTCGGGAGAGATGTCCATGGTGGGCTCCCTGTTCAGTGATGTCAGCACTGTGTCCTTGATGTGGCCAAAGGCTCCACTGGCCAGCTGGAGAGTGAGACAGAAAGACTCGAGCTAATGAGGCTCTGCTGCCAACGCTGAATTTCACATAGCCTGATTTATTTGAACTTCTGCCTCCTGCGTGTAATTCAGCCCTGGGTGTCTACATTTCCTTCAGGCCCTCATGCACGATCACGCCAAGGTTACGGGTACAAAGTTAAGTTTGATTTGTCAAATGTGGGAAAATTAGTAGAGGAAATTAATTCATTTTTCAAATTGCATGCTGTAAACATGAAAAAAAAGATCCAGGGTCTACATATGGACTTCTGAGACATGAAATACATGAAATCTATAAAAAGGTCGCTTATGCCTTTAATTGAAATAAATAAATTAGGATCAGTGAACGTTTAACTCAAAGTATTAAATAAATAACAGATAGATCAAAACAGAGTAAACTAGGAAACTTGTGTCCAAGGACACACATGGCTCGGCTACTAAAAGAAAACGCGATGTGTGCTTATGTGGAAAGACCGTAACCTTTGTCATCACACACACAATTTACAACCCCCCACACACAATTTAGCAATCCATTTTGAAAGGAAAGTGCATGGAGCACGCCCACCATTACAGCTGAATAAAAGTAGGATGACATGAAAAGCGCACCAGTTCAAATATGCCGAAATGATGAAACCAATCACGACAGTCACATCCTCAGGGCCCTGAGACACGGGTGACCTTATATACCCCACATGGTGGGGGCATAAAACAGTGTAGGTGGTAGTGATTTCATTTTTTCAAGCCGTAATCATATTTCAGAATGAATAATTCCATTTGAGACGATGTCTAGATCTGTAGCCGCCAGCACCATGACCACCAGCCTCTAATCAGCAGCCCTTTTTCTTCCTTCTGAAACACAGATGCTGTGCAGCCGTCTCTACGTAAAACAGCAGTTATTTAATCAGTAGTTTTCGACAGGGCCTCTAAAACTCAAACTATACAACTGTGAGACGGTGCACCCACCTGATAGAACTTGGCTGCGTTCTTCAGTCCCTCTTCGCTGTCCAGGTTCTGCTCTGAGGCGATCTGACTGGCGAGCGCTGCGGCGTTGAACAACACACACGTCTTCTCGTAGCCCAAACTGGCTAAAGCTGCACAAAACAAACACAATTACTATTGAGAATCTTTGACAACCACCTTCTTGTCACCTGTTTTCGGATTCTTTTGAGAGAAAAGCTGAAATAAAAAAACAATTTCAGGGAGACTTTACCAACAGAAAAAGTGACTGTCATTCCCTGGGATACCGAATGGCCACAGATTTCTGCAACAACCTACTCCTTCATTCAAAATTTTCCTTACGTGGTGGGCCCTTTAAAAAAAAAAGCCCAAAGACATGCGATCCAACCATTCACCGCAGACGACAAAAGATTCAAGCTTCAACGGACTTAAGACTTAAGTCAACAAGCACCAAGCTGCCGCCACATTCTTCTGATTTCACATGGATTTATATTAAAGTGTTTTTATCCATCGGCGTCTGACGCATACTTATATACTTACTTACATGTGTCATTTATTTCTGTCCCTACACAAATTTTCAGACCTATTTTTCCTTGAACTCCCTTTCCTCTCTACAGCTGACTACCTCTGTGAAGGCACCCGGTTGCATGGATGGGTATTCTTAGGCCGATGCAAACGGACTTAATTAGAGGTTGCGCTTACCAAGCTTGACTGAGCCACCAAACAACGACCCTTTATCAAAGGCATCCTTCCATGTGAAAGTCAAGCAGAGCTGTGGAAATACAGAGTCCGTTTGTGCTCAAGTTCTACTATTTAGGGAATAATCCACAATTATGCATGCTGGAAAATCAGTTACCTGATTTTCAGAGAAAGGAAACTTGGGCTCGACAGCGCAGAGCTGGTCATAGTATCTGGAGAGAGAAAGAAACACCAAGATTAAATCTGTGTTTTCTTATTCTTATGTATAAAGAAATCATCCTAATTGACATGTTGATTTAGACATTACAGAAGTGTAGTGTCTAATTCTAATTTTACAGTATTGCATTGTTATTTTGATGAAGCTACATCATTCTATTTGATATACTTTGATAATTCTTTTATATTTAAGCCTAAAAGCTTTTCTTTGTTATTATTATATTTGTTTACCTTATTATTCATTGTTCAAGTTGACTTTATCAACTGCACTTAAACAAATGGAAGTGCACATAAGCCACCCCCTCTGTTCTGATGAGTTACTATTTCAGGAACTGTGGTTAAACAATAACTCAGCCTTAGTTAGTCTGCAGCGCACCAGGTTACTTTCCCAGTATGAGGTTACCATAGAAACTAAGCTTAAACTATGTTGAACACATTAAAATTGAATCAGACATCCTAATATTTGAGAATTTTGTTCTATGGGAGCAGCATACATGTTTAATTTAAGTAAACCTTAAAAGAAAACAAAAAATGATGAAAAACGAGACGAGGCTGTAGAGTTATTGACTCAGAAATGCGTACGTGAACAGGTTGTGATTATTGTGAAATATCTGCCGATGTGAGGAAGTTCTATTGAGATAAACTTCACAATGAATCATAAAACAAACATTAGGTGAGGAAACCACACTGCAGTGAATACACAAGAGAATACTCTCACACACTGAGTGACAGCTCTTCATCAAATATCTGTGTTAGTGATGAATAGCTTATAATTAAAAATGCCAAAATACAAATTTTGGTCAGGGAATCCCTTATTATTAATTCATTGATACAACTTTTCCTGTTCGGGAAAAGACTGGAGTGTAAATCTACATAAAAAAGAAGAGGAGAAAGGTGGAGAGTGGAAAGCTGAGACGAGGTGTGTCCCTTGGTTACCGACAATGGTTACAATGATGACATAATAGCTGTGACAGGATAGGCCGTTGCTCTGGATACCTGGCACATGGCAGGTGGTACATGTAAATCGCAGAGAAATGAAATGCAAGCAGCAATCTGCTATGCACAAACTTGCTATTCTACATTTTCCTGCTCATTAACCAAATGCATTTAAGTATAGTACTGTACATGCTTTACATTTTTCAGGTCTGATATATTTTAAAATCTCTATATTATTCCACCTTAAATACTGTGGGAAACGTTTTCTGGTCTTGCAAAAAAAATTTTTTCCTTTTGAGACAGTATAGATAATTTATTTGACATTTTTTGTCAGTAATTCCCAAAACTGTCTTATAAATTAACATAAACCTGGAATGACTTCTGATGCAAGATGTACGTAATTCCTCAAATCAGGTCAGGTGTCTGCTGGAGTGGAACTTCTTAATCTGTCTGAAAATGAAACTCGAAAAAAAAGTTTTTTGTAACACCAGACTTGAGAAAAAGTTTTACAAAGTCACATGATCAAAATTAATCTTAATTAAACGTCCAGTTAGTGTTTAGCACGGCTGCAGACCGGCAGCACTGATCCTTCATAACCTTTAATACACTCTTTAAAATATTACCGGAAAGCACTTCCTATTAGTATGTGTGAGAAAACACCTCTATGTTCCGTACACACCCTTGGAGCGCATACCTGGCTTGTCACGTCATTTGGGAATCCTTTGCAGAACACAACATGAGTCATTGAAAAGAAAATCTGAAATGAGCGCCAAGGCTGAATCTACATACCACGTAAAAATTTGTTGTGCTACTTATCGCTGAATAACGTGATGCTGGTCATACTGTAGAGTTGCAATTACATCAAGGTTAAGCAGCAGATTTACTCAGTCAATACTTCCATGATCTTCTCCATTCAGGCTCTGTTAGTCATACTTAAGTGAACAAATAGGAGAGTATTAGATACAGAGGAAGTTTAATCAAAGTTCCTCAACAAAATGGTTTAGCAACCATTTTTTTTTGTTTGTCTGTGTATTTTTTTTAAAATTTTATTTTAAATTAATCTGTCAGAGTGAAGCCGGTCTCTGTCAGCAGGGCTGACAGTGAGTCACATTGGTTCTTACCAGCACCCGACACAGATTATGTCATGATAAGATCACGAGTTTGAATGTGTTTAAACTTAGGCTGCCATGTTTGGTCAAAACTTTTCAGTCGCCTTTTTTCAAACGTCATGACACGGAAAACAAAAAGAGGTTTTAGAAACCTGATGACCAGAGGTTTTAGCAACCTGGTGACCAGTTCTCCATTTGACTGGTGGGAACTGATTATTCGGTCGGATAAGGTTGTTGTCTAAATTATGCTGTCACTGACGCTGGTGTTAGAACTAGGTTGGTGACTTTGACATGTTTTTCATTATTGTGTATATATTTAGTTTTTATATTTTTTGGTATTTTAATAATACGTTATTGCTTTGATCCTGTCTGTTCCGCGGGAACGTTGGCGTCTAAAAGTAAAATTTAAGTTAGCTTGAATGCTAAAATAAAACGTGGTTTTTATTTGGGTTTTCTCAGAACTTAAGCCCATAACCAGGTCAATGTTGTTGTTGTTGTTGTTTTCTTCTTAAGTGTATCTAATAGTTTAACAAGATGACAACTCCGCCTGTAAATAAAACTTGAATGGATGATGTATGAGTCAGGTATTATGGGGCATACCTGCTAGCACGTTAGCTTGATTAAGTTTAGCTACCCAGTTAGCAACTAAAAAAGCTCCCCCGTCTGGGTGCGGCAATGACTGCGCTAACACACCGCCACTAGAGGGTTACCATTAGTTTAAGCACTATAGTTGCTTTTTTCTCACTTGTTTCAAAAATACTACTTTAATACCTTAGCAGAATATCCAGGGAGCTCTCGTGTTTGTCCAGCGGCCTCCCCACTGCGCTCTTGCGGAGCTTGTTTAACTCCTCCACGGCGCGCAGATACTCCCCTTGTTCCTCGCTTGTCGAGTATGTGGTTGTTATGAATTTCGACAAAGGTTTCACCAGGTCCACTTCCGAAGTCTTCTTTAACGGGACTGAAATAAACGTCGCCATTTCGGCCCCTAAAAGCGCTGTATTCTATCAGAGAAAACAGAGACGCCTATAGAACAGCGAACACAAACAACAGCGACCGATTCACTTCCTGGTTTCTGTCAGGGAGCGTCAAATGACGTCACGGGAAATGAGACTCACCGCGCAGACTCAGTGCTGTTCTGTGGAGAACCTGAATGAAAGGTAAACTGTTGGGATGTGATGTAAACCTTATCTGATTAAAATCAATAAATTAACCACAAATATCGATAATACAAGCACATTACTCTTTCAATCAGACTAATCATTTTTGATTCCAGACTAATAAATATACGATTACAGACTAATACATATACGATCCTCAATTGGTGAGGTTAAAATACTGGGTGATTTTATTCTGTTTGATTTTACTACAACGGTATTTACGGTATTTTAATTTAATATCAATTTTACACACACTTTTAAAAGACTAGATTTGCGTAAGTTTATAAATATATTTAAAAGTATAATACATCTATATTTAAAAGTATAAAACTATTATTGTTCTATTATTATTGTGCTAAAAGTGCATATTCTCACAATGAAGCTGTTCTGTTCAATCAATATCCTCTTATCAGCTGTGACAGTGAATAAGGGACTTTGGAGACCTAAAGATCGAGCAACATATCATATACAATGACAATGTTTGTGCAGTAAATATTATGACTGTTATATCACATGGACTATTAAAAACACTGCTAACACAAAAAGAAATGGTTGATCTACACAATACACAACTTGTGACATTTACATGTGAGCTCTCCTGTTTTCAGTCCTCCAGGATGTGGATAAGCAACTTGTCGCTTATCACACTGGATTATTAATCGCAGCAGCTGTTGCAAGCAGTGGCTCGAGGGTAAACCAATGCTGAGACTGAAACATTTACTAACCCTGCAAAAGTAGGCATCCGTTTTGCACAGTCACTTTTGCAATATCACAAGAGACAATCACTGCAAAGCAACTCCGAATGCATTTTTTTCCCTGCATAGCCAATGTATAATTTCTTTAAGTTTATAAATGATAGAAAAGCACTAACATCAAGTGTGTGAGAGCACACATATATCGTCAGCATTCCATACAAAATCAGGACATCCACATTCAAAAAGACCTCACTAAATGAGGAATATTTAACAGAAGGTTGCTACTGAATGCATCACTTTCCAGTATTTTATCTTTGCCTCAGATGTCTCAAATTTAATAGATCCGTTTTGACCATTAAAACTAAAATTCCCCTCTTTAACAAAGTTGGTGCCTCTTCAAACTATGACAGTCATGCCGTTATCTCAGTTTCTCATTGAAGACTAAACCAAGATCAACCAATAGCGAACACTTAAAGTTAACAACTGCGTTCTGATAAGCTTGTCTTACAAATGACGAGACTTCACCACACTGGAGAAAGTTATGAAATCATTTATTCCCAGCACATGTGGTTGTGTACATCTCCAACATACGGTACTGTGCACATGAGAAGCATCATAATTGACATTACACTGTAAATGAATGGTGTCACTTCTCCTGCTCACATTCTCACACACTCAGTCACACAAACAGACAGACGGACAACTGGTCAGGCCTTCGGGGAAATAAAAATTCTCTACAGTTTGTCTGACATCAGATCCGCTCCGTTAGTCATTAATTTTGCGTTGGCCAACACAGTTTATTGTGCTGTGGTACTCATGTCCTTAGAAACACCACAAGAGCTACAGTCCAGGCTCTGGCGTATGGTGTGACATTTTTTAGCATCCAGTCTTTTTTTTTATTATGCGGATAAGAAGTGTGGCTGTAGGACTACTGACTACACATCAAGCTTGAGATTTGTGAATTTTCAGTGCAGACTTGGTCTCTAACATCTGGAAAAAGAGGGAGGTGTTACACTCACAAAAACCAAATTATACCTCTCTCCCTTCTTTCCCCTTCTTATACATGCTCTTTACTAAACAGTAAGCTAAACACAGTTTCATCATACCAACTGGAAAATGTTTGTGACAACTACTGACATAATCAAGTTTTCTTTGCAAGAACGAAAAATGGTACACATGCATACACACACCCCGTCTGACGCCCAGAGGCGTGCACACTGCACGCATCACCAGACACCAAAATCAAACAGCGTAAAAAACCCCAAAAACCTTCAGTACTGTGAAAAAGTATTTGCCTCTTTCCTGATTTCTTCTTTTAGTGTATTTGTCTTACTCAAATGTATCAGATCAAACAAGTTTTTTATATAACCCCATTAGATGAATTGAATTAATTAAATTAAGTGTGACTGACCACATTTATTTTGGAAAGTTCAATTTCAGTAGATACACCCAAGACATCACATCAATGGAACCTGTCTGGCAAAGTGAAGTAGGGAAAAAGATCTCAAAAAGCCACACACCATTCTATGTCCATAACAATCACTGCCATCTATCAGTCTGGACAGTTAGAGTCATTTCTAAGGTTCTGGTACTCTGATTGAACATTACCTAAAGAACTGCAGGCCTCACTTGCATCACTTTAGGCCGGTGTTTGTGACTCCACAGCATCATACCAACAGTTAATCATGGTGCTGTGATGGTCTGAGGCTGCATTGCTGCTTGAGCACCCGGCAACTGTTCCAAGATTCTTCTGCAGCAATGTGAAAGATTCATTGCCAGTTATGGCAAATGTTTCATTGCAGTTGTTGCTACTAAAGGTAGCAGAACCAAGCGATATGGCCTTTGAATAACTTTTTACATTAATAGAACGGGATTATTTAGATGCATAAGAGGCATGTAATTTTTCACAGCACTGTTATGGCGACTCCCAGGACCTGCGCGGAACTCTGTCACTTGTCAAAAGGTAAGAGCAGTCAAAACACATGATCTTTGCTTCCTGTTTCTAGCTAGATTAAAAACACAAGATGATGAAGATGGATGTGGAGCGGTCACGACTGTGTAGCCTACAGATTAGGGCTACTGGAGCAAGGCTATCGCAGCAATACATTTCTACCAGCCTGTAGTGTGTTGGGTTGTAACTTGAGAGCAGGATGGAGGGTTTATTATTTACATGCCGTGCACAAGCAAGTCCATTAGATGAAGTTTTAGTCTGCCATCTGATCAAGTCTATGAAGCCTTCACGTGACCAAGATGTGCAGAAAAAAAATGAGGATTTTCCTCAAATAAAGCCAGAAAATCTAAAAACCGTTTGGTCCACATTATAGCAGATATTTGGGTCAGCGCTAGTGCTCCACATGTCAATCGTCTGAAGAGGTTTGTCCCTCTTCTTTTTTTTTTTGCATATTTATGGCCAAAAATCCCAGAGGGCATAAACCAGTGTTTCATAATTAGCACAGAAAGCAGAGAAATCAAAGATGAGGTCCATGTGTGTCGAGTTTGTGAATGAGATTAACTAGTTAAAAATACCAATACGGTACCAGAAACAAGTAAATTAAGAGTGGGAGAGACAGCTGATCATAAATAAAGCATAATCTAAAACAATTTACATTAAAAGATGAGTGGGACAAAATATGGCAGGAAGTCTAAAAATAAAAACTGACCTCTATATGAAAGATAATAAAAATGAATCCATGCGACAGTCTCAAATTTAGCCTGGTTATTTCATGGTCATTTGATTTTTGTTTTTTTCTTCAAAGATGACTGTCAATAATGTTAAACAGGCAGAGCACATTTGGATTTTCCTTATAGCAAGCAAGTATGTTGAGATCACATGCTGTTCAATGGTACAGGTTATCAATACTGGCCTAGTGCTGGTTGTGTTGTTGTAAGAGGGGCAACAAGCAGTCAGGAATCTGCCTCCTTCCCTTCTCCTGCTGACAAGAACTTCACCCTCCCCTCTGTCCTGGAGTCTCCCCCCCACACAAAACATATATAAAAAGACAAAAAAAAAAAAAATCAAATCAAAATACATACATCGTTATCTGTCCCCTTAACCAATAACCCCCGTCCCAGTCTCTCTTCTTTCACCCAAACCCCTCGTTAATAGTGTTTTCAATATGAAACAGTGGACACACCCATGTCAGATTCTAACAGTTACATGGCTTTAGCGCAGTCGGCCTGCTTTCCATCGAGTGAGTGTTGAGAGAGAAAGGGAGGAAGTAGAGGGGGGGAGGAGAGTGGAGGCAGGCAGAGAGGGACAGAGGGAGGCTTCAGCTCCAAAACAGAGGGTGGAGTATTAGTGATGCCATCTGTCCTCCTCACTACTTCAGGATTAGATGGAGTCCTTCACCCAATTCATCTGGAGAGGGAAGAACGTGAAGGAAGAAGTACATCAAATCCTTGTCAAATAAGCAGCATTCTTACACGATTTAAAGAAAATCAGCTCCCAGCGTATCGTCAGCTCACCTTTGACGGTGCTGATCAAAAAACAGCTCTCGTCAGGCAAGTTGTAAACCATCTGGAAAACAAGAAACACCAGGTAAAAAAAAAATCCAACAGCTCAGGATTCCAACATATAACCACCTTTTACAAACAGTGTGTGTGTGTGTGTGTGTGTACCTGGTCACTGAGCAGAATGTGTATGCCTGTTGGGCCCTGTCTGTACACCTGGTTGATGGTTCCCAGAGGAAGGCTGCACACACACGCCATCTTGCGGACCAGTTCTACAGCTGTGAGATCCTCCAAGTACAGAGCATGATACACTGACAGGAAAAAGGAAGAGGACGATTTAAACTCGTGATCATAGGGGTTGTGTTGTCACCGGCATCTGCAGGTTATTTTCTTCATCCGTGAGCAGGATTACGAGAAACCTTGTGACTGACTTTCAGAAAAATTTGATTAAGGTTTAACTAAATTAAAGGGAGCTGTTGAGTGGAGGTATGCGCTCAACAGTGCACCCTTCTAGGCATCCACGAAGGTTTTGTACCGTGTAAATTCGAGGAAAGGCTGCGTTCTCCGTTTTCGTTGGTGCCGTGTCTCTCCAGCAGAGGGCTCTCTTGAGACTCTTGACAGACGTACACAGTCAACCTGGGACGTACAGACCTACGCAAACAGACATGAAAAATAATGAGACACCTTTAAAAACACTCACACAGAAGTCAGCAGGAATAACAGGAACAAACACACACCTGGATTTAAGTGCATTGAAGAGTCTGATCCCATCCGCCGGCCCGCAAATCTGGACCAAGTCGTCCCGGGTTAGCTTCAACAAATCAGAACCTGCACGAGTAAAACCACTGGTAAAACAGCTGTAAGAGTACAGCCATATGTTAGTGTGTTTGGCTGTGTGTGTACCTGAGAAGTGAGAGAAGAGTCGGGTGTAGGAGTTGAAGCGGTTTTTCAGCAGCCACTTCTGTGCGTCCTGTATGGAGGCAGTGGGGCTCAGCTGCTGCAGAGGACAGAGACCAGCGGGAGGTCAACACGACGGGATCTCAGCTTTACTTAAATAAATTGATCAACTCGGGCAACAAGCACCAACAGAATGTTATAAATTGATTTATTAATCAGACCAATACCATGAACTACAGGTGCAATTCGTAATATTAAGAATGGTTGTGGTCTTTCCTCACTACGTGTTCCAGTAAGTCGTGAACCCAACACCAGAAACCTGAAAAGAAGCAGCTAAATGGAATTCAGCCATTGTTAATGTCATTCTTGACACCTGTACGTTTGCTGCTGTGACGTGTTGAAATGTCTGCTTTTCCACCACTTCATATAGCTGAGAAGACTGCAGTCTGACCTCCGAACTGCCATGGCTGCCAGGATCTGCCTGATGATTGGGTGAGGATGAGTCACTACAACAAAAAAGAGACGACAGATGATGAGCTTTGCATTTTTTTAGAACGTGGGATGTGAATGAATTTATTTATTGTTAAAATGTCAAATAGACCGGGGATATTGTTTAGTCGCATTAATTGTTCATCCTCCTGAGCACAAAACTTAACCGTTTAACAGATCTGAAATTCAAATATCTGAGTGAATTTTGGAAACAATTCCAATTTGGAATTCTAGAAGCCCAAGCCTCATAGTGAAAGATCAGCAGAGATCGACAAACGCTTCAGCTAAAGGATGAACACACTCACCTGTCTGGTACTGAGGAGGTTGTGTAGGTGGACAGTGGGGTGGAGGAGAAGGAGGGAGTAGCTGCCTGGTTGGTGCTGACGTAGGCCTTGTCTGGCCAAGGGGAGCACTGTGAGAAGACGCACACACAGACATGTACAACTTTAAAATACTGCCCATCCCAGCAGCTGAGGATGTTGTGTTTAAAAGCCTCAGACTGCTCGGCGGAGTGATGAACAGGAGGACTGAAGGCACAGCTTACACTGCCTCTCTTGGCCAGTGAGTCGCCACAGTCAGCAGGAAGTGTCCTCTTGCTGGATTTCTTCAGTTCATGGTCACCCGCATCCTCTATGATGGGTTCAAGCCTTGTCTGCACACAGAAACACGGCAGAGGTAGCACACAACCACACACAACAAATCTGGTAACACACTCAGTGACGGAGGTGTGACATGCGAGTGTGCAGCTTGTGAGTTTTTTTTCCTCAAAGTCAAGCTGTGATAAAGGATTATTTTTTTATAAAAATAACCATTAAGTTCTGACCCAATTTCAGGAAACCCATTCTCAATTTTAAAATGTGTTTTATTTGGTGTTCTTTTGTAGTTTGTTCTATTCCTGCGCAGCTGCCACTGCATACTGACCTCTGAAAGGATAGTGGTATCGTAAGAAGGCTGGTACTTTTCCTTCTCTTGAGCAGTGCGTTTCTCCATCTTCTCCCGGTCTGTCTTCTGCTTACGGTCCGCTCCCTTTGGCTAAACGGGAAGAAGAGAGATCAGACTAAGGATGACAGATTTAATACAGATCATAAAATGAAAAATGGCTGCTTGTGATCAATCACTGGGTAAAAAATGGCTGGGGTGTTACCTTAAAGACTTTGATTTGGCAGGAGGCAGAGTGAAGGTGCTCTGTGTACTCTCCGTTTTCACCCTGGGTGAAAGTGTCGAACTGGATTCGGAACGGGACGCCCTTCTCACCCCCGTGCTTTCTGGGAGTGAACTCCGTGCTGATGCAGTGCACCTGCAGACAAACAGCAGGGGGAGAAAAAGAAGCGCGGTCGTCAACAGATTACGCATTTGATGTGGAAATTCGGAGTCATCGCCCCACCAGAAGTGTGATGTGTGATGACCGGGATGTTGGTGGGCTACCTGGACGAAAACAGAGCTTCTTTTTTTCATATCCCACAGGAACTCGGCCGCGTTGAGCTGGGACAGGTGAGTCTTCGGCTCCACGATCCCCACTGACATAGGGATATCTGTCTCACACACAAACACAGACACTTGAACACAAAGTCGCACACATGATGCCGGAAAAATAAAGCACTTGTCGTCAGCCATCCTCACCGATGTCGAGGAGACGGTCTCCTGGACGATTCCACTTCCAGCCCTCCAGCTGCTGATGCTCTGTGTACTGCAGGCGGCGGTCGTGAAACACCACTCGCACGATGCTCTGGACACAAACACACGTGTGTGAGCTCCAAAGTGGCCTCGAGGTAACACGTAAATGTCTTCGGTGTCGTTTCACTCCGGCTGTAGGCATCGTCTCACCTTAACCATCTTGTTGTTGAGCTCTGGGAACTCATCTGGCTTCCTGTTGTCCAACATGCGTACCTCATAAGACTGGCCTGAGGAGGAGAGAAGAAATACGGGTAAGGTGACAGAAAAATGAGACAGTAGATTGAATACATACTACTCCACATCCTTTAAAAGCCTAAAGCAGATTGTTTCTTGTTGATGTGTTGTTTGTTTGTCCACATCTATCTCCAGAAGCTGCAGACGAGTTACGCTTAAGTAAGAGACAGAATTGATCCCAAGGTGATCACCTTTTAAATCAACCTTTAATCACATTTATGGAGTCCTGATTCATGTCAATTCATGTCACTATAATGAAAAATAAAGCAAGGGTAATCATATAAAAATATCCAGGCATGGGCAATTACTGTATGAAGCTAGATCCAGAAATTTAACCTGTCCAAACAACACCTGTTCCTTCTTAAATGTGATGTTTTTCTGAATTTCAAATGAATATTCTTCATTATTTTGTTCATTTTCAGATATTCATTGAACCATCTAATATTTTACACAGACGGATTCCAACCAAAACTTTATTAGGTCCATCTTGCACTATTACATGCATAGACCTTCTATGATTGTTAGCAACATGTGGACTCTTCCCCAGACCAAGATCCAGATCAAATGCTTGCTCTATAGTCCAAGTGCAAAAGCCCTTTTTGTACACGTTTGGCCTTTTGGACCCTTTACAGAAAGTTACAGCAGGCCATCATCCTCGGTGCACAACAGGATGACAGGCATTTGACTTTTTTCTGCAGTTCATGCATTGTGCGTCTCACCTTGATTTAGGTATGTGAGCGTCTCGTCGTGCAGCTTGACAGCCGGCGACGTGGCGGCACACAACACATACTGGAATGGGGGATTTTTGGTCTCGTTTTCAGGAGGAAGGCTGGTGTCCTCCTGCTTGAATATGGGCAGAGCCAGTACATCACTGGGACAAAAAGAGGACAGGAAGTCAGAGTCAGCGCGGAAGACTCGGAAAAGACACGCGAGAAGGCTGAAAATGAAACATCGAAGAGTTGTGGTCGTTTTGGGGTTTTTTTCTGAACACATTACCGGTTGATTTTTTTCATCTCTGGCCTCTAAACATTTCAGCTTCCTATTCCTCAAAATCTTTATGTTTAGATTCTCAACGCCATGTGTTGATTGACATAATTTCATAATCAGTCCCCTCCTTAAAAGCAAAGAAAAACAAGACTGGATGTTCTCGTTTCACAACTTTCCAATAGCAAGTATATCCCAAAACCACCATCCTTAAAAATCATTGTTTTATTTATAACTTCACGATGTGGGGTAATTAAATCGGTGGGCTCGATTTAGATGATGTGACATTTTTCCATGAATCAAACGTCACTTGTTATGTATGCATGAGGTCGCAGCAGGACACGTGAACGGAAACACCCAGGGATAGACCGAGCTGCTGACACACACTATCTCTCACACTTGGCAGGCACTCGAGACAGCCAACGCGTCTTCAGCTCACCCTGACAAATATTGCAAGAGTGTCAACAAGACGTGCGTGTGTGTGTGTGTGTGTGTGTACATGTGTGTATGTGTGCGTGTCTCACCACCCAGGAGAAACGCATATCACGGCATCTCATTACCTGGGAAACTTTTGACAAGTTATGATGCCATTCTAAACCCGGGTCAAACTTTTAAACAAGCTCGACTATTTCAAGATATTCCTACATCATCTTTCTACAAACAGCCGAGTCGTCCAAAGAGCAGCCTGCTGAATTTGTCCAACCTCACTTTCAGTCACTCGTTAATGTGTCGTGATACCCTGGATGGTGCGCCAGCTCACTTCACACACACACAAAAAAAAACATGGCTTTTTTGTTTTTGTTCCAAGTTCAATAAAACAATTTAAGCCCTATGATCACAAAGTAATTAATTCTTTAAGAATGTTAAGAAAATAATCCATCCACTTATTGGTGGATCACCATCATTATTGCAAAAGCCCAAATGTCCAGTTCAATGTCAAAAAAAGTCACTTATTGGACACTCAGCAAACTTTTTCCTGCATAATGATGCTGCCAAACATTCACCAGGATTGATCAGTGGGAAGAACATTTTCTCCAAATCTGCTGAATCTGCAGATGCGGAGGTCCGGGGCTGGTATGGCTGCATACAACCAAGCTGCTTGGATATATTGCCAAACTTCTCCAGAACGCCACTCGAGGCTTCCTTTGGTGAGAAGAACATACAATTCACAGGCAGCAGCTGCAGCAGTTCATGCAGATAACATGTCGACTGCATACGCTCTCACACCTGTGGAGTTGTTTCGGTTGATAAAACCGCACAACATAGACGGCTTTTCTACTGCAGCAAGACCAAAACACACCTGTGCAAAAGGTGGTTGGGTTGTCAAAATATTTATACTTCAACTATTTATGAGAGTAAATCAGAAATTTGGTATAAAATCTTTCACTTGAAAAAACAAAAGGTCAAAATCAAACATTCATATTTTTGTTGAGGGTAGATGTGCTTCCTGAAATCTGAGGAACTGTTTCCACTGACACTTGCGCAGACATTCTGCATCTGCCAGCTGCTGACTCCAAACACCCTCTGCAACCCCCTCCCAACCCCAGAGAGAGTACACTACTCCCAGCACCGCCCACCCACAAACACACACACACACACACTTTCAGCATTGTAGATTCTCACTGAAGACGTCAAAACTGAAGCAAGTTATATGGAATTATGTAGGAAACAAAAAATTGTGATAGAAACATCACACGCTACGACAAAACTGGTTCACATGAGGACCGCTTCAGGAACAGAAGAGTCACCTCTGATGCAGAGGATAATCTGGGTTCTAGTAGTAGAGATATCTCTACATCAACTGATCAGAAGAGACTGTGGGAATCAGGCCTTTATGGTAAAATAAACTATGATTAAAAACAAGCAACAATAAGAACAGATTTATTTAGTCACATATGTGTTCATTCATAGTTTTGGTGACTTCAGTGAAAATCTACAAAGAAAATACTCTCAAAAATAAAGAAAACCATTAAACTTTTTGACTGGCAGTGTGCATCATAACACACTGAAACACACACACACACACTTCCACCACACTCAGATAAACATGCTAAGAGCAGATGGACTTGGACACTGCTGATAAGACGCATACATTTTCAGGGAGCGTGTTACCTTCAGCAGCGAAACATCATCACTTTCCATTACATGTTATATAACGCAGCACAAACATACCAAGAGTAACTAATGGAACAGGTGGTTACAACCACACAAACATATTATCAACACATAGTACCAATTAATCAGTGAGTCACCGACTCACGCAACACTTTTATTGGGACTGTCACTCATGTGTGTAGCGGCTAGAGCCAGGGATGATGAAACCATGCCAGACATCAGTTATGCAGTAAAATGTCAGTTCCATTGACAGTCATAACAAAATTGTTGTTCTATACAAATTTTAGGGGGAAAAAAATAGAAATTTGATAATATAAAATTTAACACCACTGGAGAAATTAATATAGAAACACTATGTGACTTGAAAAAAAAGTCTCTAAAAATAACAACCCAAACAAAGACCCTGTGGTGCAAACTTTCAAGAATCTGACTGCATCCAATGTCAAGTTCAGACAGGTCACCTTACAACCTGTAGTTAAACTGTACATTATGCACTGACGATGTGTGTTCATCCAATATTTGTTTGCTGGTTATCTGAATTGTTAGAAAAAAATTTTAAAAAAAAAATCACATTAATGTTTTAATTTACTTAAAACTTGGCATCAGGATAAGGCAGCAAACAAACAAGTACATTTCTCTGTGGATGTGGATGCATGGGACTTGACAGACTTTTTATTTAATCACACTTCCTTATTAACAAGGTGTGATTTTAAAAATTTTGCAAACTGCATGAAACCATTGCTCATTATTCTTTTTTTGTAGCATTTTTATGGTCTGCTGAATGTCATTCTAGTTTCCTTGTTTGATCAGATATTCTCCAATAATAAAAAAAAAGAAAATATCCTCTAACATTTTCTCTACTCACTCACTTTTTTAGAGCAAGATCTAAATTAAAACATGAATTGTGTAGTTTTTGATAAGGTTGTTGTGACCCAGAACTCTTAGACATACAAATGAACTTTGGTAACAATTTATATTTTAGGAAAAACAATTATCCATTAAATCTTAAGTCTTACAAAACTGTATAAAAAAAGTGAACACATTAGGATTGTGTATTTCAGCTTCCAACTAGTAAAGAGGTGCTTTATGTTTGTTCATCTTACACACACTGATCTGATCTTCTAGGAACATGTCTACCATTAGGTTTTCATTCAAACTCAGGTGGGTAAAAATCTGTTTTCTGAGGGGCCAAACCAGGGCATCAACTGACTTCCTGAGTGTTATCTCGAAAAGTACACAACGTTTAGATCTCCATATAGAAACAGACCCACAGTTAGGACACGTGTCCTTCAATTTATTAACACGTAATGTGTGTTTCTTATGTGGTTTCCTATATATTTAGGGGTTAAATGGATCGTGGCAGTCAACAATACCTGCCATATCCCAGATCCCAAAACAAAGAGAAGCCATCGCACTAATACAATGGGAATAACACAAACAGGCGCGGGGTTGTGTGGATGGGTGTGGGGTCTAGAAATCCATCCAAACACATAAGCCATTCTCTTGAACGACTCACAATGGTGTGGATAAATTGGGGGGTGGTGGTGGTGGTTGTGTGTTAATCCCCATCTCTAACCTCATACTGTAGGCTCCAGCCCCCAGCTCCTGCCCGATGCCGGACAAGCTGGCATCGAAGTCGTGCACAAGCCCCGACTCGATCGTGGCATCGTCCATCTTCAGTACCCAGGCCATTGGCCCCAGCTCCTTGTCCTCGGCTTCAACTCGTAGGGCCGCCAGCTTGTCTCAGGTACGAGGGCTCGACGAGCGAGGAAGTGGGCTCTGCAGCTTCTGAGCGATACCGCGATAGGAAAGTTATGCTGCTAGCCCGCTAGCCACTCCTTGGAAAGCTGGGCAGGCGAATTTGTTGCTTTCCACAGAGACTTGATGGATCGCCATATCTTCATTCGAGATTTAGGGGATCTTTAGTCACACAAAAGTTGTGCTACACAACTGGCAGACTGTCTAAAAATCAATGCTAAGTTATTCCACTCAGCGGCCAAACGTTAGTCGTGACTGAGGATGCGAGCAGATTGTCAGCATGCTAATGTTAGCTAACCGTTAAGCTAGCGTCACAAAGGCAACTTAAACATGCTAGCGTGGATCCAGCAGCCTCATTGTCACCCCGGGTACGGCTTCTTCGAGCAGCCTAGCTAACACTAGCCAACTCAAACGGAACAAGCAGAGGCTATTATTTTGTTTTAGTCCATATCCGCATCCCACATCGTGTCCGCACAGCTGTTGCTACCTGGCTATCAGGCTAACTAGCATCAACTTCACTTGGTGTAACTGCGAGATGTCCGGTGATCGCAACCGCAGCTCTCCTCTGGCGCTCGCTGTACCAACCCAACCCGCTCTCCTTTTTTCATCGCGGTTGCTGGAGTCACCACCGAGGCTCTCAGGCTTCCAGGTAGCAGTCCTTAAACCATCCAAAGAGCAGCGGTTGACTTAGCACCAGGGATCAACACGGGTCCCTCAGCAAACAGACAGTCGATCGGTGGAGCCTACAAGAGCTGCGCGACCGCCAGCCAAAGGAAGGATGCCAGGAAAGCTAACAACCAATCACAGGCCAGTTTCAGTGCCCAGCGCAGGGAGATGAACCAATCAGAGCCCTCCGAGCTTCCGTCATGGTGCGCAACTGTACCTGCGTTTTACTTCTTACAATTTATAACGCATCTGACAGTCAACAAGGATGAAGACTTGAAACAGGAGAAATACTCGATTTATTCGACAATACACACACACACACACACACACACACACACACACACACACACACACACACACAAATGATGAGGCTCCAAAATCGAGAAAGCAAATAAATATATAAACATATATGTTATGCATTACAAAGTCGAGAGCGAACGACATAAAATATCAGATTCATACCTTGTGTGTCTGCTGCCAACTTGTCTCTGAGTGGGGGCGCTGAAGTTTTCGGTGTAGGACTGCCAGAACAACATGCTGGCCCGACAAACACCTGTCGCCGCTGCGGTGCGTCTCACTCCAAATAAACACAACTCAGACCCCCGACGAGGAGTTTCATGTCCCCGCTGTACGTCAGCGCTGACGACACGTTTTGTCTGCAAAAAGTTGTTTCCTGCGTGTTTAATAATTATCCACCATGTCGGACCCTGAACGTCGCGTAGTCGAAAGTAGAAAAAGTTTTACACGCTCTATTTTGGAAAGAGAGAGGAAGCCCCGCCCCCCGCGATAACCACAGTGGTCCTCTGACGGCTTGTTAAATTCAGGGTGAATTCATGTCAGACTAAGATCAAAAGTATAAAACCTAAGATTAAATATATATAAAATTTACTTTATGCATCTGATACAATAGTGAAGCTGTAATTTGAGTAATGGGTGCAAATAAGGCACACTTAAAAGTCTAATTTTCTCAAAAACCAATATAAGGCGCACTGGACCTTATAGTCCAGTGCGCCTTATATATGAAAAACGGGTTTTAGAATATGCCATTTATTGAAGGTGTGCTTTATAGTCCAGTGCGCCTTATAGTGCGGAAAATACTGTATTTGAATCTGCGTGTAATTAAATTGACTTAACATTCCTTCTTTTGTCACAGCACTGTGCTGTGCCAGAGGTATGAAGGTACATGAATTGATTCTATTGCGATTCAAGAACATGAATCGCAATAGAGTCAGTTGCTTTTTCAGGTAACTTCACAAAGCGAATCTTTTTGAGATTTTCAGTACAGACCACGTTGTAGCAGCAGGGACAGTTCAGTTCAGGTGTCTTTTGTAAGGAAAATCATTTACAGGCCAGCTGGTACTTTATCTTTTGCTGCACCTAAATTTAAACTACATGCATACAAGAAATTCAAAACCCGTTTCTCAAATAGTTGTTGCTTATAGCACTGTTTTTATTTTAAACTAGGTTTAGGTCACCACTGGCATTCCATGCGCCTTGTCTTAGTTTATCAATTAACAATCGTGACTATCAATGAATCACCACCATTCCACAGCTAAAACTTAAAGTCGTAATTTTGATGAATCAAACATTAAACAACAATCACAACTATCTGACATTTCCCCTTCTTATCAATAGACCGAACATATATTGACTTGCGATCAAACAACCCGAGATTTAAGGTGACATAACTCACCTTTAGTCCATATCCACTGCAGATAAGATATCTAGATCATCATGAAATAGTATAAGCATGAACTGTTACACTCCCAGCCAACAAGTCTGTGCATCACATTTGGTGACTGAACAGAACAACATATATCATGTTTTATATGGAGAGGATGACAAATGAACATTTATCCTTTCTTTGAAAAAACTTGACAAATCAGAAAACAAAAAATAAATTCCATTTTGATTAGTCTTCAGTTTTAAACTACCAAAGTTCTTTTTTTATCATGTGGTGATTTTGGGGGCTCATCTCCCTGACTCTCAGTCGGAGTAAAACTTAGAACCTCGTGTTCGAGTTTATTCCAGATCCTCATTTCCAGCTTCATCATTATTAAAAGGCAAAGAGTATTGTGTTCTGTACAACTTCTTGATTTTATTGTAAGCACAGCTTTGTAAATGCACAGAGGAGACAACAGTTAAAACTAGAATGTTACAAAGAGGGGGAGGGAAAGAGACACAATGAAGAGAAAAAGAATGACTTTTTTTTTCAGAGCTGTAAATAATACATTTCTACAAATTTCTCAGCTGAGAAATCATAAGTGTGTGAGAGACTACTGCACGCGCAAGAGAGGAAATAAAAACAAGAATGGACACAGGTGCCCTTGTGCACCCCGCCAGGGGACTCTCCTAAATGACAGTTATCTGATTTCCATTTTAATATCATATATAGATACATATTCACTATTTGATAATAAGCCATGTCCTGTCATACTTGATATAGTGAGAAGCACACAACCGTCGTTCTTCCTTATGTTGCCCAGAAGTGGTCCGATCCAAGATAAGCTTGGAGAAACAGAGGACACGGACGTTGCTGAAAGGTGTGGACGTTTGTTCACATTATTTTTAAAATGCCAATCTCACTGCTGTGACTGTCAATCTGAACAGAATAAAAAGTTCTTTTTAAAATTTAGTCTCATGCATAGCCCAAGCATACAATGCCTCCTATACTTTGGAATCGGCCTACATACTGTGTTTATTACGAGCTGGCATTGCCCACTGTGACTTTTCGTTAGTGATGGGCAGGGTTGGTTGGTCGTACCTTTTAGGCTAATCAGCACCTTTCTGAAAGAGAGAAAGCGTGTGTTTATGTGTGAGAGAGAAAAACCCAGACATTTAAAAACTGCTGCAGTTAACCTTCATTGTGTAAAATAAATCCAAACTATGACACAATGTACATTTACATTCCTGCCTATCTTGCCCCAGTTACTCGCCGTGAAACAAAGACACAAGGGCGGCACCATTTGTTCGGCTTGACGTGTTCTATGAACCTTATCCCCGAAAAAGAAATGAGAACCATGCAGTTGCACCACTTTCTGTTGACATCAAGATGTTACAGGGGGATTGCGGTTTCTGTTTGGGACACAGAGGAACTGGAGAGGACGGACTTTTTCATATATTGGTGTTTATTGACTTGGTGGAGGATGTGAGTGTTTATGTGTTTCCATATTTAAAGGCTTGCTTCAGTCTGAGTTTGGAGTTTTCCTCAGCGACGGTCAGGAGGACCGTAACACTCCTCTGTTCCGCACCACGACTCCCATCCAGCAGCAGGACAGGAAACGTATGAGGACTGCATACCTGTGTGTTTGTGTGTGAGTGCGAGTGAATGCGAGGAGTTTGCTCCTGTGAGACTGTTAGGATGACGGTTTTGTTTTTGGTCAGTGTCGGCGTGAGCTCATGGACAGAGGGTTTGTTTGTTTGGTGGGCACAGATGCAGTTCTGCGTTTGTCCCTTGGGGGGTTGCTGTGCCTCCTATAGACCTTCAGATGGAGGTTCGCTGCCACTGGACCCCGACTGAGCACGCTTGATGTACAGATTCAACAGCTTCAGCTGCAGACACAGAGGACAGATGTGTAAGCATTGGAAGCTAATAATAATGTATAATAAGGAGAAAGTTCCATCACTGGTTTCACTATTGGAGCGAATCCCACAATGTTATAATCTTTTGTGGGACACTATATATAAATAAACAAGGATTTACTTGTTTATTTTTGCACACTGGTTCACGATAAAGTCCGTGTCTCCCGTTACCTTGCTGCTGGAGAGTTGGCTAAGGTGCGGTTTGAGGTCCTCTCCGATCACTGCGTAAATGGCCACCAAGCAGAAGACGCAGGCTTTCCTCACGCTGCTCTCAGAGTTGTCGTAACCCTGTTCAACCGTAACAAACAGGTCACAAACCAATATGGCACGTTGTTTACAACAGAACCGTCAGACTGTTGATATTTAAATGTGACTACAGGAAGTCTCAGTTTCATTACCTGTATGAGTCCTGGCACTATCTCTGGCAGCAGGTTGATCAAACCCTCGCGGGGAACCCTCTCCATCACTTTGGTCTGCATCTTGATGGCAGCCAGGTTGATAGGGTAGTCGGCTGACTGGATGATGGGACACAAAACTTTGATACACTGGTCTGGGCTGATGGACAGCGATAGCATAGCTGCTGTTTCCTCTGCTGCTCGTACCACCTGCAGAAACGCACAATAACACCATCAGGATAATGTGTGATGCCATTAAACACCTGTGTTTAAGCACACACACCTCCTTGTGGGGGTCTTTGTGAGCCTCCAGGGCCTTCATGATGGTGAGCTCTGCGTAGTTCTTGAACCTCCAGGGCTGTTTGCTTAGAATCTCCCTCAGAACCCGCAGAGCCAGCGTTCGGATCACATGCTGGGATAATCACAAATGTTTTAAGTTAAAAAAAAAAACAAACAAAAAAAAACGATCTCAGTTTTGTGCATGTTTGCACAGAGTTCCCAGAAACACCTCACCTCTCTGTCACCCATCGTTTCCAGCAGGAGCAGCAGGATGGTCTTGAAATGTTCATCCCACACCTGCAGGGTGTTGTCACGAATCAGCTTCAGCAGTTCACACAGGGCCGCCTTCCTCTCCTCCACGCGCTCGTTGTGATTCGACAGCTCCTTCAGCAGCTCGGCCACCACCTCTGACTGGTCCAGGCTGCTGTCTGATAAAAGGCAGAATGCCATCATTAAACAATCTGTTCTGAGCTTCGGCGCCTTTTTTTCTCTCCGTCTCTGTGCTTACCATCGGTGAGATGCTCAGAGTCCTCCAAGCTGGTGTCTTTGCGGCCGTGTTTGAAAGGAGAGTCCAGGAAGTGTTCGCGAGCTCCACGGGGGCTGGAGGACAGCAGGGGGGTGTTGAGGAGGGACGTCTTATTGTCTAGAGCCATGCGGCCTCCATCCATCAGGTCTGACATTCTGCCGTCTGTCCCGCCGTCCCCCTGCAGAGATGCGATTCGACCGTAACAGAGGCTGTATTAAACATTCACGGCTGCATTTGCATTCGATTCATCCCATGAGTTAAGCGCAGAGTAACTTTGCACGTTAAACCAATGGCGAGAAGGGAATTAACAGCAGTTAAGTTTTTGGATTCTTAATGAAAACACCAACAACAACCGAACAACAGGTTCACGGCAGCTGAGTTTTAATAAAAACTTCCAAAATCAGGGCAAAACATGTTTGGTGTGAAAGCATCACCAAAAAAAAAAAAAAAAAAAATCTAAATAAATTCCTAGTTTAGTTTTTGGGAATCAGAATGTTTTTGTTTTGTGGATATTTACACTAAGACTACTGAAGTCCACTCTCTGAGTGATGAGTCAGGTGTACTGGAAAGCTGCTGACACACAGGCTGGTTGGATTTCAGATGTGCCTCCGAGGAAAATGTCAGGAGGTTATGCCTCTGCGCTGAAATGTGCACCGCGTCCTCAGAAAAGGGGGCGGGGCTGACCGCAGGGCTGAAGTTGTAAATTTAGACTGAACAAACAGAGTTCAGATAAGCACTTGAGGAATTATAAAAGAGAAACGTGTTGCTGAAAGAAAAGAAAAAAATCCTCTCGTCCAGTTTCACACGGGATCGGATCAAACATGATTTCATCAGTAGCTGCAGAGGATTAACTTTGCAGTTGTCCAGCTCATAAACACAGAGTGTGTGTCGCTCAGCTCCCTCAGGGAGGGAGGAGCGGTGGAAAAGATTAGATGTCAGGGTCAAGTGGGTCTCTCTGCCTGTGTGTCTGTGTTTAGGCCTTTGCTTCTGTTAATTTCGTACTAGTGTGGTTTTGTGCATCTGCTTGTATTAAATGCTTCTGTTTAAAGCAGTTTTTAATTTCTGTAAAAGTAGTGCCAAATATTTTTGGTATTGTAGCAAAACAAAAGCACCAATTTTCCATAGTTATCTAATCAGATAAAAATGAAGGGTTGACATTTTATGTCCCAAAAGGTCAAAGGTCAACTTTTACTGTTACATCATGATTTATGGCTATTATGCAACCACAGAACTCTGACCATGTTCCACATTTAGTGAGACAGTCCTTTGAACTCTGGTGCTTGTAGATCTTTTGAACTACAGGGTTGAAAATGTTCATGAAGAATCTAAATTTGAAAGGTTGCAGCATCGTTGGGGCCACATCCACATTGGAAGCATCATCATTCACCAAAAGCTCATTGGTTTGCTGAAACCAAAATTCATTTGACTGTCATGCATCAGTTACTACATATTATAGAGGGATTTGCTACAGGCTTCATTTTTTTTTATTCTCTGCTATCTTTAATAAAAATATCTCTGCATTTTCCGGTGGTTCTCTCTTGAATCATTTTATCGTGTCAAACGTCAATTAAAACCATTGATGCACACTCGCACCAATCCGTCTGCTCTACTGACCTCGTCTCCTTCCCGCCGCTGGACTGGGTCGTTCATATCCTCTTGGCTGCGGACGCTGAAGTTCTGGATCGCCTCGGTGACACCTTTCAGCGAGCTGTAGATGTCCTCTGAGTTCATGTTCTCCGTGTCGTAGTCGAATGCACTGCACAAAAACAAGGTAGATAAGGACACTGAGCCGGGTGCTGTGGAATTACATCTGAAGCAATTCATCAAGGTTCTAAATGTCAGACCCCAAATATGTATCACATCAATTTTTATCTGAAACAATGAGAATAAATCTCCAATCAAAATGATATAAACTTCATGTTTTCCACTAAATTACATCAAAACCATAAAAAACATTATTGGCTATTAGTATGCCAACAATGTTTAGCCCAAGACTCTAGACACGTAAGAGGATAACTACCCTCTTCCGCAGCTTTACAAACATCTGCAGACTTTACTCTTCTCTTCATTTATTGACTTGTTCCAAGCTAATATGTCAACGTTTGTTACACGGATTGCCCATTATAAAAATGTCACAGCAAGCGTCTGTGCACACAAAGAGAAGTAAGCATTTGTTTGTAACCTTGGTGATGGGGTGTTCTGGGAGGTGTTGGTGGGGGAAGTGACCGGGCTGGACCAGCTGGCGGGAGATCTAGGGGTGTGTCGGGTCAGAGGGCTGCCCATTGATGCCTTAGAAAAAGAAAAACATTTAGTTGGAGTGAGAAACATGAATTAAAGGTGGAGTGTTCTGTGTAATTGACAGGGTGTGTGTGTGTGTGTGTGTGTGTGTGTGTGTGTGTTACCTGTGCTATGTTGCCAGTGTTCTTCAGGTGGTTTTGAAGCAGCTTGGTGGCGCCGTCCTGGAAGGTTTTGGGCAGAGCTGCCAGCAGCATTGTAAACTCTGGAGTGTTGAGCTGGAACAATGAGATGAGCACCGACTGGGCCGCCTGTGAAACACACAACACATCTGTTAGACCCTTCACTGTGAATTAAACAGGGCAGCAGTTCTAAACTCCTGGAATCACATCTTGAAGGAGATTTTAAGGATTCCGTGTGGTAACATCATGTCTGGTTTCAGTATCTGCACCTTTCTGACATCAGAGCTCTTGGGCTCAGTTGTCCAGGTGATGATGCGCGAGACGGCCAGCCTCGTCTCGCTGGAGTTCACAAAGTCTGGAGCTTCCATCTGTAAAGTCAGTGTCTCGATATACTTCAGAATGGCCACTTTCACCTGTGATGCAAACACACATTTTGAGAAAAAAAAAATCTGGAGTTAGATAGATTAATGACAAACACTGCGGCCAATAGTCGCCTGCAGAAACACAAGAGGTCAACAACTAAGGCCATACAGATGAAAATGTGACTGACAGGCAGCATCAACAACCACAGCAGATTTTTCATCCCTCGCAGGTCTGGAAATGAAATGATAATCAGAAGGAGATCACATGGCATTCATACCATTTTAAAAACAAATTAATCACAAGAAAAGATGACAAATGACAAAAAACAAAACAAAAAAAACCAAATCCACAAATGCCAACATTCACCACAGGCTTTTCCTCATCGCCCTCTCTCCGTCTCCCCTAATATGAACCTCATGGACCAGAACCTCCTCCACATCACTTTGCAGCATCGTACGCGCCACATAATTGCTCCCCCCGGAGCGCACTGACCTGGGAGGACCGGCTCCAGGCTGCGGCCTGCTCGTCTAGAGAGCAGGCGTGACGCCGCGCTCTGGGGGGGAACAATTTTACCCCGGACCCTCCCCTGCCTCGCCCTCGCCCGCAACACGAGCTCCGAACAGGCTTCAGAGAGAGAGAGGAGAAGCACCGTGTCAATCAACAGGGGAAGAGAGGGGGGTGGGGGGGGCAAGAGGGAGACACAAGAGGGAGACACAAGAGGGAGACACAAGAGGGAGACACAAGAGGGAGACACAAGAGGGAAGATTGGATGCAGGGAGTTAAAAAAAATTAAAAAGAAAGGATAGCAGGCTTTCAACGCTGAAATTCTATGATAATATCCTGAAAATCTAGCAATACACCTTTTAATTGCTTCAGCCACAAGATGGCAGCAACGATCTGCAATATCTGGTTAGCAGAAATAAATTTGAAATTCAGAACAAAGACTCAAAGCTGTTGAAAGAATCCTCAGGGAAAGGATGGTCTACTCTTTCTGACCACAATGAGTTTAAAATGATAATCATGCTTCAAAAGGAAAACGAGGGTGAAATTGTTGAGCTGATAAAATCTTCTATTTTCCAAGCCAGGTTGGAATGCAGGTTGAAAGGAATCGAGAAAATATTTGGAAGGAAAAGGAGGTGAAACGGGCAGTGGGAGAGCAAAGAGTGACACGACAAAAAGGTGAGTTAGAGGCATGGAGTAGGACAGTATGAGATGGGCGAGCTGGAGGAGGGATCCACACAGCAGCAAGGCAAGAAAGCCAATGAGGAAAAATTGCCGTCCAATCACAGCCCAGGATTCAGGGTTTTAGGAAGCAACACCAGGATGGGTAGAAATGAGTTCAGGTGGCATGCTCATGTCCAGCCTTAATATCCATCATTACCTCGCTCTCACACACACGCACGCACGCACACACACACACACACACACAGCAAATGAGCATGTCATATACCTTGAGGTTGGGCGTCTGTGTCTGGTCCACAGTGAACCGCATGAGAATAGTGAACTGGAGGTCATTGGGGAAAGACTCCCTGTTTGAGAAATAATAAATCAAGGTCATACTTGGCAAAGATCTATTACAACGTTATTACTAATATTACTCAATACCCATACCCCCCAAAAGCAACTGTTTGTATATTGTAAATTCTGGAACCCCTTGTTTAATGTCTGTAACAAACAATGAGAGCACCTTAGTTCAACTTCCTTACTCAAATATCATCTCAATATAAAATAGTGTAGCTCATGGATGAATAACATCTGTGTCCTGATCTGACACCAACCTTGTGACATCCAGCGCTCTCTGAACTTTGGCCTGTACGGAGCCCAGCAGGTCGGCTCCCATCTTCTTCAGCAGCTGCGTGAGCAGGACAAACAACCAGTCCTGCAGGTCCTCCTTATGGACCTGGATGAAATCCACCAGGGTCTCCAGGAACATACTGAACACCTACACAAATTACAAGGTTGAGTTACAGACTGATCCCGTGAGTTAGCTGCTCACACGACATGCATGCATTCAAAATAAGCAGGCAGGTAAGATCACAATGAAGAGGAATCGAGTGACGTTAGTTAAGTTACCCTCAGATCAACAAAATTATTTTTTTAAAATTAGCAAGCATGACACCAATCGGACTGAGTGGTGACCATCTCTAAATGTCAGTGATGTGGTGTGAGCTGGGTTAGTTAGTGATTATGTTGTTGCCATGATAACTGGTTATCCATCTAGGTTAATGAAGGAGATATTCAGCCAAACATAAATGTAGCAGCACAAGTTGGCCAAACTTACTCTCTACAGAGAGTTCCAGGTGGCATTGGGAGAAAAAGACACATCTGTTAGCATCATGGGAGAAAAAAAGTCACTGTTCACAAATGTAACTTTCAATCCAACATTTGCAAAATGGAGCCAGTCCAACACATATGAACGACAGCATCTAGATATGTGAAGTGACATTTTTTTTGCACACAACACAGAAGACCTTCGAGAGAAATTGAGGGGAAAAAAAAACATGGAGGATGAAAAGTGGGAATGGTATGGGATAGATGAGAGGAAGACAGGATCCATGGTGAGATGCAGTACCTTGAAGGAGGCTGAGCTTATACCGGATTCTGCTGTGCCGTACACTCTGCCGGAGTCTCGCTGAAATTCATCAAATCGTCAAACGTCAAACGAGAGAGAAGGTGGGAGGGCTCTCACACACCTTACGACATGTGTGAGGCAAGCGCCACTCACAAAATGGCCAGAGAAAGGTGGCAGTGTTAGAGAGGGCGAACCGCAGCTGGTTAGTTAGAGATAAGAACCGGCAGCCCGAATATTTGTGTGTGTGTGTGTGTGTGTGTGTGTGTGTCGTCAGTGTTGTTGCCTCAGGGAGGGGACAGAGACAGTGTCAGTGAATGCAGCGAGCACAGTCAGGATTTTGGCACAAGTGACAGAGCAATCCCAGAGGACGGCAGACTCGGGCGTGGCATGCCGTTAGAAAACAGTCCCTCACACACTCCGCATGCCCGTGGTTTTACGTTTGAGCGTGCGTGTGTGTGCGTGTGTGTATGTGTGGCTGTGTGTGTGTGTTCCACTTAACCCTGGATCTCTAAACATATTTAGAGGAGTATCCATGACTTAAGACGTGTCTGTGTGTGGTTTAACAAAGAGATCCCCGTTTGTTGGTTTAGGCAGAATCCGGTACAGTGAAGGATGGTGGGAGAATGTAAAAATCAAACTGGGTGAGAGATGAATCAATCAGGAGGAGTTCTGTGTTTTTCTGTGAGCACAGCACTGACATGCACTCCTACCTTACTGTGAGGGTCTGCAAACATCCTGGTAAAGATTTCACACAGCCTCTTCAACTCCACCCGACTGCAGACCAACAACAAACGACGTTAGATGAAAATCTAACAAATGATGCATCCTTTTAAACACACATCCATCTGCTCGGGTCCTGACCTGAGGGTGCGTTGGTTCTTGAGAAGCGCCTGCAGACCCAGAAGCCCCTCCTTCCTCTCTGACCAGTTTGCACTGGCACAACGGTTCAGCACCTGGCAAGAACCAGACACGTAAAGGCTCATTAATTCTGCAGTGAGGGATGTGATGATATTAAGATGTGCTAAACTTGATGCTTTTGGTAAATCTGAACTGCATTATTGTTAATCCGATTCAGACTTTTCTAGTGCATTGCCATTCGTCTCCAACCTCAGCTACATCCTCCGTCTGCCTCATGTAGGTGGGGATGGCTCCTCCGTTCCTGGAGCTGTAGGACCTCTCTGAACAGGCGCTGGATGCGTCGCTGTTGGCGTCGTCGTCGGAGTACATGCCGTAGTTTTCGTACCGTCGTCGTGCCGGCTTCTTCTGCGGGGTGAAGAACAAAACAGCAGACGTGAAATGAATTAAAAAAGGAAGCCATTGGAATACCAGGCACGGGCGGAGGAACATGCACTTTTACGCCCAACCTGATGGAACACAAGCACAGAAAAAACACACAAATACAATGCAAAGGCGAGGAGATGAGGCTGACCTTGGATCGCATGTCTCCCAACAGCTGACAGCAGTAAACAGAGGTTGAACCAGGGGGTTAATTAACAAAAAACACACTCCAGGAGGTGTGAGCTGCTCACAGGTGTTGGATAATGTACACATGCGTGCATCTTCATACCAGTGCATCCGCGAGAGCCTCTTCTACGTCTGAGCCCGTGTTGAGGACCCTCATGGCGCTGACCGAAGAGGAGAGCCGACTGGACTGACTTATGCCGAAACCCGATCCTGCGGAGAATCAGACAGACAGAATGAAAAAGGGAGGAAGCACGAAAATGCTTCATGGATCTGTCTCTCATTCTTCCTCTGATGGCCCGCCTCATCATTCATTGTCTGACACATCATATTTCTCATGAATGATCCTGTAATTTCATGTGATGGTTCGTTAGGCGACACTGCAGGAAACCACTGGGATGGAAAGAATGATAAAAAGAAAAGACATACAGTAAGAAAGCATCCTTGCAGACGAAGGGTAGAGCTAAATAACAGGAAAAAATGGGAACTGATAAATCTGGCAAGATTGTTGCCAGACAGCAACAAACTGAATGGGCGGAAACATGCGATTCCACTGGAAGGATCGACACCCTGGAGCAGAATGTAAATTTTAAAAAAAGAAGAAAAAAAAAAGAAACACGGAGGCTGATGGACAAAAAAACAGGCTGACAAATAATGCAGGTGGAGATGTGTGGTACTGAGGAATAACAAAAAGAGAAGAGCGAACGAATATTAAGGCAGTGGGTGGGTGAGGTACGGAGGAATAGATGTACTCAGCCTTCACCTGCAGCCCCAAAAGTGTCAGGTGTGTGGAGCGCTCCGGTGGAGCGAGAGTAGCTCCGCGCCGCTGCAACCACAAAAAAAAAACCGAAACACACATACAGAGTTTAACACTCACACACACGCGCAACAAACAGACACCAACCTAAAGGCTGATCGAACAGTCTGAAAAGAAAGCATGAAAAACGTGCAAGGAATTCTTTATAAATCACCCTCAACTTTTGGCTTTAAGTTTAAATCAGACACCGATTTAAAATAAATGTGTTTTTAGTTTGAGGCAACGTTTACTTTTCCTCCTCATCCCATTCCACTGCTCTACTCACCGAGAGGCGTGAAGGAGCGTACGGGGCTGGTGTCCCGGCTGCTCTCCCTGCTGGCCTCCCTGCTGCAGCCCTGACTCATACTGGGACGAGGGATACGACTGCCCCGAGCTAACGCCACCCAGGTTACAACGCAGCACCGCAGCAGATGTAAAGTACACGGGGAGAACAGGGGGAAAGAAGACCAGTGGAAAGAAGAGACAAGATAATAAGAACACAAAAAGACAAGACCAGAAAGAAGAAAGACATGAACAGTGACAAATGACAGAGGAGGAGGAGGAAGTACAAAGATGAAGACATGAACGAGGTAAAACGGGCAAAAGAGACAAACAAGAAAGACTTATGTCTGCTGGTCCTAAGGGAGCGTCTCCTCAGCGTTTATTCACTATTCATGATTGATTATTCAGCCAATTATTGCAATGATTAGAGATGCAACAAGGGATGCCTTATCAATTAATCCGTCTGCCATCATATTGATTTGGGGGGGGGAATAATCAACACAATTTCCTGGAGTCTAATTTCTTGTTTTGTCTGGTGAACAAACGGAGGTTGGAATTTGAAAATGTCTGGCATCATTTGTTTGTAGCAAACATCTTGAGTCATTTTCTGTATAAAACTTTACTATCTACAAGGTTCCAAAAGAGCCAAACATGACGTCTTTATATTGTGTGAATAGCAAAAATATTCAAATCTTAATAAATTTTAACAGACTAATGAAACAAACCGTTCTCTGCTTCTTTTTTTTAAAGTAAAGACTGAATTTGGCTTTGCTTGACTAAGCATTTCCGTTCTGGATGGGACGCACCCAGAAGCAGCTCAGGACAGCAGGACTCACATTTAAATGACACAAAAACAGTTTGATCACCTCCCACGATCCAGAGATTGACCCCACGTCTCACACAAAAACGTGCATCCAGCAGAAAAAAGAAGCGTTAGGAGAAAGATTTAGCGATTGTTGGGGTGGCCAGAGCAATTTTTATCCAGTAGCACGGCAATCAACTCCACCGTTGATTGCTGGTCATCAGCCTCTGCATCTATCCAGCCAATCAGGATTAATCACAGCCTACCAAAGGGATTACACACCAAGCCCTGACACAGCTTCATTGAACATGTCAGAAGGTTCATTGTCCAGCCAGTAACACAGGTTAGAAAAAGGGGGGGGGGGGGTTGGGGGGTCCCCATGATGGACCCTCGTCAACGGAACACAGCCATGAAGTCAGACACAGGTTAGAGGGATTGGCTCTGTGAGGCTGAGGCATCGAGCTACAGCTGGATGGAGGGATCGGGAAAGCGGGAGAGAGTGTGAGATTTGTAGCGACGGATGGGGATAAAGATGGGATGATGATTTTAATATGAGAATAGACAGATTGAGGTAAGGAGCTGGGCTGCAGGATTATTTTCTTGAGGGCGGGGCCTTACCTCCTCTGGACGCTCCGTTATAGATGGAACTAATGCTGGAAGGAGCTGGAGGACAGAAGCAGCGGGGGAGGAAGACAAGGAGCACAGGAGGAGGCACCGAGAAAAGGGAAGAGAGGGAAGAAAATTTGAGTCTAGATCCAAAGGTGTATGGGTTTAGCGTGTCTGAAGCACACAATTGAATAAACATCACATAAATCCTGAAAAGTTGAAGAATCCGAGACGCTTCCTTAGCTCTACATGACTGACAGGGAGCGTCAGGTATTTCACCTCCTGTGAGGTCATCAATCATGTACTTTCTTTTTAATGATGGAGCCGATTGCTTACCAACAGACAGGCGGGTGGGGGAGGAGTCTCTGGAGCAGCCCTGGCTGCGGGGGATGCGGCTGCGCCTCTGTCCGTTGCCGCCGGTCCCTGCCAGCACCCTGTGGGCCCCCGAGCTCATGGTGCTCAGGGCCGTACTCGTCAGAACGCGACCTGGAGATCCACTCCGACTGCCAGCTTTAGAGAGACAGACACAAGACGACAAAAGACAAGAGGGAGAACGTCACTTCTTCATACGGCTACGAGTGGAGAGAAAACCCTGGAGGAAGTGTGGAGCGTAATCCTAAATTTACACAGGGTTGCCTCTGCCCCTACTTTACAAAAGTAGGTTTAATCTTTACTCGATTCATTGGAAAGAGGATTCTTGGAGCTAAGAGAGGAGAAAACAAACAGCATTTTGTTGAGTTTCGATTTAGAAATAGTTCCATATGTTAAAAAAAAAAAAAAAAAGCAAAACAGTTTTTTTCAAAATGAATTTGGGTCCTCTCCAAGACACCCTGTCTCCACGTGAGTGGTGTGTCTAACTCTACAATGACATCACTATCATACCAGTAGGAGTTGATCTGCAAGGTGGAAAAGTTTGTGAACAGACTTCTGGGTAACGATCTCAAAACACCAAGTGACCTCTCACACACACCTTTGATGCACAGAAACACCACTGTTGTCACACACTTTCCACTCAGCGACACAATTATGCCTCTACAATAAAGGAGAAATCATAAATAGGAATTTGTTTGGTGTTCTCCAGTCCAAGAGAGATGTTGGAATAAAATTTTGTTCCTCCGTAAACCTCAAAATGACATCCCACTCACAGAATGTGTTGAGATTAATAATAATAATAATAATAATAATAAAAACCCTCATGGAGAAAAACATACCACATTCAATTGTGCTGTGGAAACAGAGGGAAGGATGGAAGCCATTCCTATTTCCCATGAAATATTTGTTTGTGTCTGGGGAACTAAAAAAAATGCCTCCACATCCAGGTACAGGCAAGGGTGCAGAAACTCAAAGGTTCCCAAAGCAGTGATCACAGAGGCGCGACATTATTAGTCTGTTACTACAATTCCCAACATGCCTCAGCCAGAGTGGGAGGAGCCTAAAGTGCCATTTCTGGGTGCATGAGAAGAAAGGGAAAACCAGGGTAACTGAGGAGAAGCAGTAAAGAGAGTGAGTAAAAGTAGTAGTGTTGTAATCTTACCACCGACGGGGGTAGCAGACTGAGATCCTGAGCCATTAAGCCCATTGGATGGAAGGAGGGGGGAGGCAGAGGTGAGGGGAAGGAACAGCAGATTAAACCAGATGAATTATGAGCATCAATGAAAGAAACAGAAGAGGCATCATGGGAGTTATAGAGCACAAAGTACGATGGAAGCGCATCCCGGTGTTCCATAACATGAATGAAGGCAAAGCTGAAGCACGATGAGTCTGTCCATTTATTAAAGAGAACACACTTTGAAAATGTGCTACGACACATTACACACATCGAACCAACTGCAGACGATGCCTGGAAAAAGCGGTGCATGTTGGGACAGCTGGTACATGTATGATGAGAAGCCTGTTCACAGAAAAGTAACACAAAAGGCCTGAAACATAAACCTTCAGAAAAACCATCCGCGCACACATCTTCCCGAGCCTCTGATCAGCTGCCATTTGATTTGTTTCTGTTCTCCTAGTCGTGTTCTTTTCATTTCATGTCCAATTCTGATTGGAGCAGCGGTCTGCAGGTCCAACCACACTCTACTTTTTAAAAAATCTTCAGTTCCTTCACATCTGCTGAAGCATCTTTAAAAACCTGAATGACAGCCGGGGCCAGGCTACAGCAGCAACAGTCATCTGTCCACCACACCATCTTCAGTGAGGACACACAACATGCAGAGGAAAACACTGATGCCACACACACACGCGCGCACGCACGCACACGCACACACACACCTCTCTTAAAAAAACAACAACAACAAAAAACACTGTGATGATCATTATGAAAGCAATAACAGGTGGGCCACCACTCCCACTGTGGTAAACAGATGAACACACACACACACACACACTCTGACACACAAACAGAATACCTGGTGTGCAATCGGATTCTTCGGAACCTGAAGGCACAAAAATATTCAAATGGAGCTTATCGTCACCGTGGAGGCAACCAAACTTTAAACTCCACAAGAACCACGCACACTCTGCAAATACACCTGCTATTTCTGCTGCTTTGCAAGACATTAAAATCCAAGTTCCTGTCACAGCTAGGTTTAAAGTCAAGCTGTGTCTGGAGGGGAACGGAGCGCCGCTTACGTTGTGACTGGGACACCATCTTGGTGCGGCTGCGGCCTCGTGAGTCCAACTGGCTGGAGACGCTGCCGGCAGTGGATAAGGGCTGCTTGGTGCGGGCGTGACCTGAGTTAAAGAACAGATGCGGTAAAACCTCACAGGAACATTTCACATCACAACCAATTAAGCACACACCTAGCCACAAACGGTTAGCTGCTGAATGGAGCCCGAAATGTAAAACACTGCAGCAGATGAACAAGAGATACTGCATTAACCAGGGATGCTCATGATTGTTTTAGCTTTGCAGTGACTTAAAGCAAGGGTACCACAGTATAAGAATTGTAATAAGGGTGGTTCTGCAGAAAACAAACCGGATCTCTAGGTTTGAATTTTGTCCCGACTTGAGCATCCCCGTTAATATATCACATTAGAAAAACAAATCCAACTAAAACCGTAATAGCTATATGAGTTAAATGCTGCTATTGATGGTTATATCATTTAAAAAAATAAAAACTGCGGTGAAGCAGAGGATGACTAATAAGTGATACCAGTATGACAGCGAAACATGAAGGCTGAACATACGGCAGACAGCAGGAGGCACTGTGGCCACACACTGCAAATAAAGGAACAGGCATGGAGTAATGGACCAGAATAAAAGTGAAGGAAAAGAGAAAGGAAAACAAACGCCATGAGCAGACCGTAGCTGTGAAACAGAATGAGATGATCTTACCATCCGTTTTATCAGAGGCATCATCTTAAGTAGCCAAGAGAGTGGAAGAAAGAAGAGGGGAGAAATGAATGGGAAAAGGATTGATACAATTGGTAAGAGTGAACGATTTGAAAGGAGGAGGAACACGGTAGAGGGAAGATGAGTTGGTAACCAGGAAACATAAAAAATGATCAGGAAGAGAAGACAGACAGAAAAGACAGAAGACAAGAGAAGAGAGGAGCACAGTGTATATTAATCTCAGAACATCTGTAGCCAAGAAGCATGCAGATGTAGAGGCCAATACAGAAACAGGGACACACCATCACACAGGACAACGTTTATCTACATGCACATAGAATATATCTCCATGGAAACACATACGGGGTGTAGTGAGCAGGCAGCAGGAGCAGAAAGTAGAGGGGATACAAAAAGGCCGGTCTATTCTTAAATTTCTTATATTTGATGTTGTTGCTTTTAGAGATGGACTTTTACTCTGTTCTATCACACTGAGCCGACTCTTCAGATGGAGCCTCCGTGACGTCTCGCTGATAGCATGCTGACAGACGTCTGCTCTTTTTGATTAGTCCCCTGACCCGACTGACGGGGCCCTTACCCAATGAGGCGTAGGAGCCAGGAGGCAGACGTCCAGCCGCCCTGGTCTGTCCGACATTCCGGTGTTTAGCCACCGCTGCTGCGTTTACATCCACATCGCTACGGGAACGCTGCAGGGAGGTCGACGACACCCCGCTTTTTTTACCCGCAGGGACTGAGAGGGCAGGAGGGAGGGGAAGGAGGAGGAGGAATGCATTGGAGAAGAAATGGGGTGAAATGAGGGGTATATAAACATCACAGACACATGCAGGCACCACACATCACAAAAACAATACTGATACATAAATGCACAAACACACACACATGTGCGTGTGTGTGTATGTGTGCATATTAACAGAAAAATAACAGGAAGTGGCTGCATGGGGCTGGATACGGGCAGATGTAAATGACAAATGGGAAATGGTCATGTAGCAGCTGATGTTTGTAATACAGTACTGTGATCGTTCACAGGAGGAGGTGAGCATGACATGTATTTATGTGTGTGTGTGTGTGTGTGTGTGTGTGTGTGTGTGTGTGTGTGTGTGTGTGTGTGTGTGTGTGTGTGTGTGTGTATAAAACTCACCCCGCCCCGGAGCTGCAGACCATTTTGAAGTCAGAGGTCGACTGACAGAAGAAGATAAGTAGGATGAAACAAATGAATTATTCTTTTTTCTCAATGATAATCTACAACCATCTCCATAATCTTTCACTGCAGAGTGAAACTGCAAAGATAATAGGGATAAATTAGGGATGGGCATTGATCATTACTTGATTTTAGAAAATTGATTACTGTAGTGTAGACAATGATGGTTTGTCATACAGAATATTATTTCCATTTTACTGGAGCCTGGTATTAATGCAACATTACTGACAGTAGGTGGCAGAAATAAAGAAGAAGAACCCACTATGACCACAAGACAAGCTGCAGAAGCGTTCTAAGCCTCAAAAAGTCCAGCGTGGAAACCTTTTATGAACAAAGGGTGCAGTTTTATCAAGTCTTATCATGAGTGACATCATCTCAAAAACAGTCGGTTAGAGCAGAACAATTATCGATTAGTTTTGCTTGATATGGACGTTCATTAAAGAGTTACACAAAAGAGGACAAGAAGCAGGAGTGCAATATGAAAGTACTGCCAGAGTAAAATCTTCTAATCAGATATTTAGTTCTCAAATTTCATTATAAATAATTCCTCTTGCAAACGACTGGCGTTCTAACATTTAAAGATGTTTGCAGTTCATTCTGATCTTATATTGCAACTAACTCTAAGAGCTCCTGCCATAGAATTTATCTACATTTCCATAATAGGCAATATAAAGCGTGACTTGTTCCATGATATTTTAGAACAACTTGGCCAGATAAATAAACAATAGATTCAAAACATCAAAGTCCAACTGAAGATATTATTCTGACTGTATTTTGAGTGGGCAGTCAATTTTTTTCTTCACTGATGCAGAATTTGATTCACATACATTCACATCTTTGAAATGCATTTCTGAGAATAATTTCATCCAAAATGACTACTAGGAGACAAAGGGGTAATTACTTGAGGCTCTCTTGAGAGGAGGATGAGGAGCGGTCACTCTGGGGAAGTGAGGCCACACTGCCAGAGCTCTTCAAACAGGACTGGAGAGTCCTTTGGTACGATGACTCCAAGGAGTTGTAGAGAGCATCTGCCTCGGCTGGAAAGTGGTTCCTCAGACCCCAGTAAGTCCTGAGGGAGATGGCAGGGAAGAAGAACACAAAAAAGGAGATGAGACCAAAGAAATCAAATGAACCAAACAGGAAATGAAAAGCGGTGAGATAACATTTATGTCTTACTTGCGGGCCTCCACTCTGGCCTCAGAGTCCGCATCGCGAATTCCCTTCTTGATGCTCTCGACCAGCACTGCTGTATGCCTGGAGGAGGGAACAGTCAAAAGACAGGTTTCAATCATCCCCATCTATTCTTTAAAAAAGTTACACACGTGAATCCAGGTTTTCGACATCAGTCCCCACCTCTCTAGAGAGTGTGTTTGCCATTCCTGTAGTAGAAGGTCCAAGAAATCATAACAGCGCCTGGAGACACATTTTACGATTGTCATTATTGCAGAAAACACTTAGCATCACCATCATTATTATTTAATGAACTTTGAACAATTAACTACATGCTCAAGAGCAAACTTTTTATTCCTGTCTTGTCCTCATCAGTGGATTTGTTAATCCTACCTTCTGACAGCCACAGACTTGGATGTGCAGTTACTGGTAATCAGAGGGATGAGTCTGGGGACGTGGGTATGCTGTACAATCAAGAAAAAGGATCCAATCATCAGAAAACAAAGAATCTTAATATCAACAATGGTTCATTTCTGTTTATTCAAACTCACCCGTATGATGATGCGGATGGCCGACACTCCAGATGTGGCCATGACTTTGGCACAGTTGGGGATGAGGTTGAACAGGACGGGAACGATGGCCTCCGCTCCATGGTCAAATTTATTCCCCAGTATCGTGGAGAGATGGCTTTAAGAAAACACACAAATAACATTTATTTCAAATGTGCTTTAGCTACAGAACACAATAGGACAGAATAGGAGATAATCTGTAGGTTATTTAAATGTGTACTGCAGCAGCTGAGGTGCTACACAGACTAATAACAGTCACGCTCGCTGAAACACCACTTATTAACGTCTGGTGAAATAACGGAGTCCGACTTGTGTTTCTTGTCTTTGACAATATTCAGTGTCCGCCTTTCACGCTCTGCTGTGCAAGTTCTCGTGATCTGATCAAGCTAACCTGCGTGAATGACGTGCAAATCAAGAGGAAAGAAGTATTTTGGAAGCAACACTCACGCCACAGTGATGCAGGCCTCGCGGACAACTTGTGACCGCAGGTCTTTAGCTGACAATTTGAAAGCGCCGTCGAGGAGACGTAGATGCTGGTAGAAACAGTCGTAGCTGGGTGCGCCCGCAACCAACAGCGAGCGGATCTTCTTTAGCTGCGCAAAAATAAAAAAGACGCATAAGGCACATACTGTACAGGCAGGGTAAAAATAAAGGAGAAGTGCTCAGGGCTAATGTACTGACAGCGTTGGCTCGCTGGTCCCAGTCATGTTTGTCATCGGAACAGATTTCACGAATCTTGTTGAGGTTGTCCTCAAGATCCCTTGAAGAGTAGATCTGCAGTGAAACAAAAAAAAACAACTCAGTCTAGGGTTCAAATCCAGGACAGTTTAGTTACTGAGTGTGATGTTCTACATTTATCCTCCTGTGTGAGGTGTACCTGGACAGTGGGAACGTCTGTGAAAGCTTTAATGAAGTCCTCCTCATCAATCGCCCCGGCACTGTCCTTGGAAGCTTAAAAAAAAAAAAAAATTAGGAGAGTTTGTACTGATGTGAAAGGATCGTAACATCTATCATATGTGAAAGTGTGTTAAATGCATTGTAAGATACGATAAGGCTTTATTCATGTTTTACATCCTTTTTTTCTGGTTATAGGCAGCATTAAAATATCCGTCTTCTGTCTGAATATTGCAGTCTGCCAGTGAATGCCAGAGCGCGTGGGCGTATTGTCATCTATATGCAAATGAAGACATCAGGCCCTCCCATCGCCACCATCAGAGACTAGCCTGATAAAGTAGAAGTAACCTCCAAAAGATTCGATGAAGTAAAAAAATAATACAAGATTCTTAAAATGTGTTTGCATCTCAAATCTATGGGGAGGATCAAAGATTTAGAGCCGAGTGAATGACTCCACCCTACAGCTGATTGACAACCAATAAGACTTAAATGATTAAAGAACAGAGGTTGACGTTGTGTTCCAGAGGAATGTATAAGGACTCACACAGCTTGCAGGTTAAACACTGTATGTATGTATTATGTATGTAACATTGCTGACACAACCACATATACGGGCAACAGGAAATTGACTGCATAGACTTGGGAAGGCAGCCTTTTCTGACAGAGAGAAAGAATCAATACATATGAAGCCAGAGCAAAACACAACACTCCTGCCATTTACAGCAGGAGGAAGATCTGGCGGGGCGGGGCAGGGCGGGAGGGAAGCTTGTTTCAAAGGCAGATGTTCTGATGTGAAGCTACTTAGAAGTATCAAATATCTGAAAAGGAAAGGAAATGTGTTACTGTGGACATTCATTTAACTGAAGTCCTTCTGCCTTTTCTGTGACCACCAGTAATAGAACAGCAGACACAACATCTGAGTTGAAAACTCCTCCCAAAAGGAAGGTCCTGGTTGGTTGTGTTTGATGCTTTAGAGCCTTGAACTCTTTGGGCCCTCAACAGGAAGTTAAAGTGAAAATCTGTAGCTCAGTGGACAAATCTGTTAGAAACATCGACCAAAATACAGCTTTTCAAATCAAACATGTAACTTTTTTTTTTGCCACGAGACCAAAGGAATCGCTCGTTCACATGTCAAGAATGAGGAATATGAAGGTTTAGTACCTAGCTTGCCACTGGTTGCGCTGGGCCTGCGTGCAGCAGACGACTCTGCAGGCTTCCTGACAGGTTTAGGGACTTTGAAAGCAGCCTGAGCCGAGGAAGAACGATTTCCATCCACGCTATCGTCATCCTCAAAACTACGATCTGGAAAGAGAGTTCAGCACGGGTGTTAACATTTCCACCTTTTACAAAGATAGCCGTTATCATTAGCTTACTGCAAATAGTCTAAAAGTATTGACATTTCATTAACTTACAAAGATCAAAACCTGTTCTCACAATTGATATCTGGTTTGCACGTGGGTTCTTTTTAAAATCACAAAAACACTCAGTCCATCATGAAATGTCCACCCATGCAGCCCTCTATATGCAGGCTGACAGAAACAGGAGGGATGAAACTTGAGACACTGGTAACAACGGTGCAGCGTTTTAAATGCGTGTCTAACAGTGGAAACACTTGTAGACTGAAGTATTTGAGGACACACACTAACACACACACACACACAGACACAAAACAGTTAGCAGAGGAATGCATTCGTGTTCTGGAGGCTCTGACAACCAGCCGTAGAAAAATGCACCAAAGCCACCACCCTACACCTCACATCGATTTACCGACACACACAGTCAACAATCAAAATCAATTGACAGACAGGCTTGGTGTGTGTATGAGTGTGTGTGTGTGAGCCAAATGATCAAAGTGCAGTAACTGCAGCAGAGCCTATGGTGTCAAGACAGGTGGACTTATGAAGAAAACCCTACTTCTTCTTTTTTTAACCTTAAAACAATGTTCAACATGCACACAATCATCGACACACACACGCGCGCGCACACACACACACACACACACAAAAAGCATGTCCACCCCTGCACTCACAGTCACAGATCCGCTGGCAGATCAGACGCCTCATGCTCCTGAGAGGGCGTGGTATTGGGGTCTCCTCCTCTTCTCCAGACCGTACCCCAAGACAGACGTACACTTCACACACACATCATGACAAGGCTTCAGCTACACACACACACACACACACACACACACACATACACACACACACACACTCACACACACCTCATACCGCAGACTGAAAAAACCTCCACCCATTCGAGTGCCGGCTTTTCCTTTCACTCTTCCTCTATGTATATTTTATCCCTCCCTCGCCGTCTCTTTCTCCCAGCATCTCTCCACCTTCCCTCAGCAGCCTCACAGCCAATCAGAGGAGGGGTGACATCATAGTCTTGCAGCCAGTACAGAAGCAGGACTCTAATGTGTGTGTGTCAGGAGAGAAGGGGGGACACACACACACACAGATGGACACTCCAGGAATATTAAGAGGGTTTCTCTGTGTCCACGCCAGACCATCTAACATAAACCGATTTGCACCGATGGCACACACTCCCCCCTCTGTTTTTCCACACGGACACACACACACACTCACACGATTGTCAACACCCTCTTTTCTTCATGCTGCTACGTTCACCTGTGTAACAGGATCAACATTTATTCACTCTCTCCCTCTCCTCACATGCAGAAAGGACAAAAGATGATGGAGCAGTATGGGGAGGGCGATCAGCGGGGGGAAGTCCACACCCCTCCATCTGAGGCCTCGACCCGCCCACTCTCACAGAGATCCAGAGGGTGGAGGCGGTGCAGTCTGTGTGCATGACGGTTTTATGTTTGGACCAGTTTGACAGGAAGCAACAAGCACCAAATTTCAGATTTTATTTGAGGACATTTGCACCTCCTTGAGATCAGTAGTGGAAAAATCTTAGATATTTAGAGCAGTCCAGGTTTATAGACAAACTAAAGTTGTCAAGTACTATGGCAACCGTCACTTCTGGTTTATTATTCGCTGAGGAACAAATTAAACTCAATTACGGCCTCCCTGCTGGTCCCCAGACTCCACTACGTTAGACAACTCACCACATATGGATGAAAAGAGCACTAGAAAACCTGAACCATAAATGTGCGCTTAAATGTCACAATCATTTTAAATAAAGGTAGAACCACATCATGTTAAGTCAGTTAGTAATGACTTTCATCTTATCGGCTATAATTCTCTTCTAAGATTTCAGAGGCTGTGAGGCTGATATAATGATAAGAGTGTGGAGCTGGAAAGAACTTCATACGGTCATAATTGGAAAATACTCGTGTTGATTCAGAACTGTGTAATGAAAAACCTAGATGTGAGTGATTTTAGTTTCTTTAGCTCTTACGTCTAATAGAGTTGAGTTCATCTGATAGTCCTATCTACATCAGTTTAGTGATTGTCATGGCTTTATAACGGAGCCCACAGCCGCACTATTAATGCTCAGTCAGGGCTTTAGCATTGATTAGCCTCCTTATTAGCATGATATTCATCTCTTGAACCCACAGAGTAAATGTCTGTGGGTGAAAGCGACACTCCAGAGAAAGAGGTGTGTGTGTGTGTGTGTGTGTCTCGAAAGGAGGGGAGGTGGGGGATCCCAGAAAGAGAGCACAGTGCACATGCTGTTGCCATGGCGACCTGTGCAGGCCAGCTTCTCAAATGAACGAAGCAGCAAACAGGGGGGAAAAAAGACATTCTGCACATCCACCTTCAAATCAATGTTTACCCAGCTGAATTTCATCAACAGTTGGATTTATTCTTTAAAGCATGTTAACTTTAAATTAAGCTGGATTCATGTTTTATGGGCAGAAAGGCTTATCCAGCAGCTCCCAAAGATACACTATAACACCAAATAATGTGCTACAAGACGCAAATAGCAAGCCTGTCCACACACATGCAGAAACAGACACAGGAACACACACACCCACACGCACATAATGAGATATCTGCTTCACTATGTACCAGGCTGTGTTGCCATGGAAACTCTAGGCCGAGAGCTGCTCCTGTCTCCATTTCAAGACGATGCAAACATGAAGAGTAAAGAGTGGATGCCACAGTGGCACCTAAAATCCATGTGGGAATGACACTTTTTTTTTTCTAGTAAAAACAAAAACAAATCAATAATTTGTGTGTGTCTATTTGTGTTTGTGTGTGAAAAAGTCACAGTGCCGTTTGGTTTCTCTGTCCCCATTCACAGGAAAAAATGTGAGACGTAAAGATATGATCTGATAGTGTCACAAAAATCAGTGATTAAATCACAATCTGTGAGCAGCAAACATGTTTAGTTGTGACCGCTAGGTGGCAGCACTGGCTGTTTCAAAGCTGTTAGAAGTGTTAGAATTGTCACAGCAAATACTCCACAACTCAAAAGCAATGATTAAATGGACCAGGAGATGAATTTTTGGAAGCCAGAGTGGAAATATATCCAAATAAATAGTTCTAATTTTGAAGAGATTATACCAAAATTACATAACCTGATGAGCAAAATGAGTCTAAGTGAAACATGTAGAATTTGGTTCACATATTCCAGCTCCACACAAACAAAAAATGAGTGTGTGATAGAGGTTCAGGAGAAGAGAAGGACTGTTGGTGAAAAGAAGACCAAATGGAGCATAAGAAGTTGAAAAATCTGTTGAAAAGCTCAAGACTCACAAGGCCAAAGGGAAAAAAGACCAGGTGTATGTGTCAATAAAAACAGTGAGAAAATGGTTCAGTGTGTTCTGCAGAAAATGTTATCATGACCTTCCTTATCAATACTGATCATGTATTAAAGTTTCTATGTGGGAAGTGAAATTCCAGAGAAAAAACACTGCATTTTTTGCAAATCATTGCAGAGAATGTTCCATTTCGAGCACAGCTCAGGGAATATGAGCTCCTTAAATGAAAACACACACTGATATGATTTTGGTACCAATTCTAAGTCTGGAAGAGGGATACCATAATAGTCAGAGTAAAGCTTTGCCATGGCAACCAGCCTAGTCTGGAAATGGGGTCACAGTTTCCTTTGCAGTGCTGGAGATGCACTGGAGCAGAATGAGCATGTCTGCGAGAGATAGAGAGAAATTGTGTTTGTGTCAGTCTCTGTCACGATGAAGCAGTGGAAGCTGGTGCTGAGGGTCAGCATGACCCCCCCCCATACCACTGGGCTTTAGATTTAGAACTGCTTCACGTTCACATAAAGATTGGAGGCAGGCTTAGCGTAAAGAATTTAAGTTAAAATAAGCTTATTATCTCTGCTCAGGAGGTTATGTTTTCTAGACTAGTGTAAGCTTCTAGTTAGTTTTTTTTTCTTTCTTTCATTTGTAAGGTATTTTTTTTATTCTGTTGTTGGTTCAGAGTGTGTGTACATCTTTTGCATACACTACTTTACATGTGAATTTCCCTCCGGATCAATAATCAATCCATCTCCATCAAATTATTATTTTTTAATCACCATGTCACATCCAGCTCAACAATATGATGGCGACATTCTAGAAGAGTCCAGCATTGCTCTGCCCCACCTACAGACACACACCCAGAGCCCTCATCTGAGCCAGAGCACTTGAGGGTCAAAGAGCAGTGAATTTAAGCTGATTTGAACCTAAAACCATACGCAGACAAGCCTTTGTCTTGGTGCCAGCATCCACAACCGGATTAAACACACACACACACACACACACACACACACACACACACACACACACTCACATTTAGCATTGCCGTCATTCATGAGCATCATGGCTGCAGCATACAGTGAATACAAACTTCCTGTTTTGTGCTTTGAAAGGACGCATTTACTAATTTTTGTTTGCGATGCTAAAGCTAATATTTAATCCCAACACTGAGTTCCTCTTGTCTTCCTCTCTATGCTCTCCATCTGCTTTCTCCTCCATCTCCTTTCCTCTATTGTTTGTTTCTCGTGATGAATCATGGAGACAGGCGGTGACAAGCACGGCGCCGTGACTCGCCTCCTGCAAGAGATCTCCCTCGGTTTCCTCCCCTTCATCGGTTGCCATCCCCGCTTCCCTCCCCCCCTTTCTCCTTCTCTCCCTTTTTCTCACAGCAACAGCTGCCTCAAACCCTTCAGACCAGAGGAAAGGAGCTGGTCTAAAAGAGATGTGGGACAAGGGCGAGTGGAACAAGTGTGTGAGAGGACGTGTTTTAGGAGGTGTCGTGAGTGGGTGTCCTGTGCTCAAAGGTTAAGTTTCTGATTGTGTTTGGAAGTAAACATCCTTTCATCCGCCTCACACTCCACCCAGCTCGGGTAGACCGGAGGCGATTGTTGATTGTCAAATGATACTGAAGAGGACGAGAACAAGTTGTGTAAACCAACAGACTCCAAAATGAATGAAAGCAAATCAAACTCTTGTGATGCTTTAGTACATGTTTGGTCATTCAGTACTGTTTCATATTCTGCTTCCCAGATAAATGTGATGCTGGCCTCGCTCTGTAAATAGCATTGCAACTGACTATTTCTGATTAATGTTTTATGTTGTGTAAACCATAGTCAAAAAATTACAGTTTTCTGTCATCCGCCAAAGCAAATATGAATTACTTTTCTGTTGATTGACTAATAACTTCCTTTCTAAAAGTTTGGCAATATATCCCTTTGAAATATTCAGCCATGCAATTGAGTAGAGGAAGGCTGCGCTAATTCTGACAGAGTCAGCCTAATCAATAAAGAGTCCCAATAATATCTGATCACCTTCACAGAAGCAGGGAGTATCTCACGCTCCAGGTGAGTCAAAAGCATTTCAATCACGACCGTTCTGAGACTGGATGACATAAACTGATCAACGTGATGCAACGATGGCTGCGCTGGTCATGTTAAAACGCAACTGTGCTGCCTCTCTCTCTGGGGAGGTGGGGGTTAAAAGTAACACTCCCATATCCCTCTGCTGCCACCAGGGAGGGCATCATGGCAACTACACGCCCTGAGCTCTTCTTCCTCACATCTCTCACTCCAAGCAAACAGACTGTAACAGCTGACCAGGCACCAAGCGCTCCTGTCACCGTCACAGAGACAGATATGGTGACAGGGTCGCCTGGAGCCGCTGACAGCCGACAACAAGCTCTGCTAGACATAGACTGCAGACGCAACCGGGGATCAGAAACGCAGCTCAAAGCTGAAGATCCCTTAATGTAAGCATATATTCACACCGTCAGAAAGTCTGTGACTCAGCATGTGCCACTAGTGGCTCTAGATGCTCTGGAATTTAGGTATCAAGTAGATTAAAGTATCATTACAATCAACAGCTGTGACCAAATTTAAGAGCAAATTATTTTGCATTACTGTTAGAACTGCTCCAATCTTCCTGTGTAAAAGCAGCTGAACTAAATATTTTATGTCACATTTCCACATCCTTTCTCTTTTTGATGTCTGATCCGACGACAACATCAGATGGCGCTTTAATCGACTCTGCTGCGACTGCAGAAACAAAAGGGTTTCTTACTGCTAACACCCGCAGCTGAGCTAAAATTGGAATTGGAATAATTTCTAGAGTAACACCATGTTCAGGGTCACTGTGTTGCAGAAAACAGCAAAGGAGACTCCACTGTACTTTGATGTTCAGGAACTTTATATTTATTAAGCACGAAAATCACAAATTCAACACACATGCAGGATATAATCAATTATTACAAGATTCCACGATCAAAAATCGCTTTTTGTTAGTCTCTCAAAGTGCAATACAGCAGCACACACACATACACAGATTAACCATTAATCTCATTAGGCCTTCTTACTGTAACTCACAGCAACAAACTGACACAACCACAAGAGCACATGCTGTTGTAGACTCACACACAAACACCTACTGACACACCTTTTTTAAACACGCAACATAGACATAGAAATAAAGTGACTAAAGTTAATGGCTTTCACAGGCTGGTGAAATTGGAGCAATATAAATAAATGAGGAGAGACACTGACCGTGACTCAGGCTCAGAGCCATGTTGCCTGAATTCAAGGCTTCATCAAAACGAGCAAATAACGTCTGCAACCTGGAGGGAAAGAAAGAAAAGAGAGAACATAATAAGTTAGACTGTCACTGCAGAATTGCATGATTCCAACAGCATGTTTAGACCCTGTCTGTAGGTAGATGCAGCTATTCAGCCACTCATGTCTGAGCAACAACACAATGCTAAAACATCTGCTCAGTCATGTGACCCACAGGTAAGACCGTCGTCCGGTTAATAATGCAGAGATCTACCCCAATCACGGACGGGTGGAGCTAGTATTACATCTTTGCGCAAACAGCCTCAGAATCCTGCATACAGCCGATAATAACAGACACACTGACCTCTCCATTAAGAAGCCCGTCTCCTCGCTACTGGGTTAGTCATAGCACACAAAAACAAAACAGTCATACACACCGTCCTCAGTCTCCCCGTCGGGTTTTTAGTGTCCACAACCACTGCTTAGCAATTCCTGATGATTAGCGATGCAGCGGACACCTTAGCCGTGTAACGTTTTCACGTGGGTCCCTTCCCTTCATTACCATCACCATAATTTGTCTGTTCTATTCAGAATCAGGCCAGCTTTTAAGCTCTGATGCTCATTCGCCGCAGCGTGTGCCAGCGGATTGATTAACGGGTCGTGATGTCAATGCGCACCGTTGAATTAGCTCCCATGCTAGTGACACAGGTCCTCGGCTTCCCTAAGCTCTTTGTATCCAACATGGTGCAGTGGCTCTGAGATGAAGGGAGGGAGGAACACGAGGGGAGGGAGGGAGTGTGTGAGTGTGTGTGTGTGATAGAGAGAGACAGAGAGAGAGAGAGAGAGAGAGCGAAGGACCCAAACATCAAGCATGCTCAACGCTCCTCTTAATGTCACACGTATGTATTATATGTTCAGCTCGCGCTCACATACACGCCCATTAAGGAACCTCAACAGCAACACAAGGGTTAAATCTTGGGCACGGTCTTGTGTGGAATTGTGTGTGTTTGTGTTATGTGTGTGTGAGATGGAAACGTGGGAGCCAGTTTGTGTGACAGGCAGCAAAGAGATTCTGTTACCCTTTACATAACCTCCCTCTCATATCCAGACACACACACACACACACACACACACACACACAACAGAGGGGGAGGGGCTATAGAGCAGGAGACACAAGGACAGATTGCTCTTCTCCCCCTTCTACATCTCTCCTCCTCACCCCACTTCATACCTTTTAATTCCACTACTGCACCTTTTAAGACTGGATCATCTCTAACACAAATGAGGAAGGACACTTATGTAACTCAGGTCGATCTATTTGTGCCATTTACAGTTTATAAAATGGTTAAAATTCATTCATCTAAACCCTAATCAATCATCATGAACTTGACTTACATACACTGACAGCCAAAGTAGGTTTAACTTAAGTAACTAGTCCCTGAACTAGAGCCTGCTCTGGGTCTGCTGCATCTTTATCGCACACCAGTATAACTACTAAAAATGGGTAATAGTGAGTCATGGTTTAAACCTGCATTATTCTTTTTACTGACATTTGAATGGGAGGACTGGCTAGACAGCAAAACAGACAAGTTCACGATCACGGTTGGAGCCTCCATCACTCAAAGTTTAGAACACATAAACCTCAGGACATTTTTATTGAAGAGCTTTACTTGTCACATGATGTAATTATTATTCTGTTTAGTTACAGCCTCCAGGTCTGTTCTTAGTTCTTAGTCAAGTTAGCCTGTCTTGTAAAATTTTGTGTGTATGATTTCAGGCTTTTTCAATAAATGGGGTGAGAGGTAAAACAACAGTAATCCTGATTATTTTAGAGGATGTGATATGTGATGCTAGTTGATATGTGATCTAGTCAGCAGCACCCTGGATGCAGGCCTGAATTCCACACTAACATAAAAACAATCTGGATAACACAACCACTGACATAGCTTTCCTACCAGTTCGCCGGAATTATCAGTTAATACAGGAATGTTAAAACTTCATACATATTTTGAAGAGTTTATGCATGTGTAAAACAGCCACTGGTTTCATACCTGCATTATTGCATCTGTTGTGGCACCACATATCTTTTTAACTAGGCAGACACATGCCAGTCTGTGTAAATCCCCACCTTACAAAGACAGTGTGTTTATAGTGGAGACAAACAGCTATAATATTTGCGTGACACATGGCCGCTGTCAACATTCACAGACACAGCACTCATACTGAGCAGTCAGCGCAACAGGGGGGGCTGCTGGGCTGAGAAATAGGGTGTGGGGTTGTGGGGGGTGTCTCTGTGCACCCAGAATAACCCTCAACCCAGCACATGTAACCAAGACAACAGAAACACTACATGGACCTCTTCCTTCACAAACACCAAGGCAGACACACTTTCCCCAATTTTTCCCCCAACTCTGTTACCCCGCCCATATGCTTTTGTACCCCCCAATTGCCCTCCTCCTGTCTTGCTCACCCCCCCTACCCCCCCACCCCCGAGTCAGGGAGCATTGTGCTCTGAATGAAAGTCCCTCTGTATGTGTGTGAGGGACAGAGTGGTGTGTGGCGTGGCCTGGGACAGACCGGGTGCCAAAGCCACGGGACACACAGCCTCTCACATCTTATCTGCAGGCGCGCGCACACACACACACACAAACACACACACACACACACACACAGTGTTATTAGCATTAGCAGTGTGGGGGAGGATTGATCCATAACCAACAACTCACCGTGCAGCAGGTAGTCCTCGCTTTCCCAGGTCAGCTCTAACCCGCTCCCCAACGTGACGATAAATATCCACCAGTGTTGTTATGGAGGCCTCACGCACCTACAGAGAGCACACAATGTGAATTTTAAACACAAACAGCTTACAAAATATTGTACCAATAAAAAAAAATGGTATATGTGTTTAAGATTTTAGTAATGTTCCTCAAGAGAACCACATAATGCTTCTCAACTGTCTAGAATCCTACATACATGATTTAAAAATACACCCTACTCGAATACTTCCATCACGGGAGACTTCTGATTTTTATATCCGTGATGTGAGCACTATTGTGTTTGGGTAACGTGAAGCCGTTAAAGGGATTCTCTCCCACCGAGGGTGGGCGGGTCCGTTACGGACGTTGATTGGTTGGGACAGTTTGCATTCATTGGGTGACGAAAGGAGCAGATTTCAGCTTTGGGGTGCAACTCTGCAGGAGGCTACGCCAGCGCCTCTCTCTCCAAAACTGAGGCACAGATTCAGCCAGTACCAATGCGTGGGGTAATGGTGGGGTGCTGGCATTTGTCACTTAGCAGTGAAGCAGAGCGGGGGCCCTCTGGAGAGAACGCCTTCTCATTAATAACTGTAATAATGGCAGAACTGTTTTAAGAGGGCAGTTAACAAACTCTGGATGTCAAGGACTTAACCACAGGCTCAGCTGCAGATTGACATCAAGAACACATGATGAGTTTTCCCACACGTGCACTCACTCGTGCTTTGTCACGCAAATTAGAATCCAAAGGGGTATGCAGGCTTTTTAGCCGTGTGCCATGTTCCATGTTGCGAAGACACCACCTTACCTGTGGGTTCTGGTCTCCAGTCAACAAGCAGAGATGAGGAACTAGTTTGCTGAGGCTCAGTGGCTGGGCTCCATGCCTGAAGGGAAGAGGCACAAGAACACGAGTAAATTAGGAGTCACTTTGATTTATGACAATATAAAGCAAGTATTAATATCTTCTTGGTGCTTATTTATATCACAACTACACATCATGTAAGTATTTTAGAAACAGAGCACCAACTTCACAATGCTCTGACTGCTCTGAATGCTTCTTTATTTCTGTATCTTTATTATTTCTGTTTTCCTGTCCTACATTTCACTCAACTGAATTTTCTCAGCTACTGTTGGACCTGCACACCTCAGCAGTAAAACCACGTAGAGAACCAGAAGCAGACTATCTTTGAGCGGTGTTTTACACAACCACAAGGCTTTATGGATCCTGCGTAAGCTCAGTGAACATCTTTACTGTAAGATAGCACCTTAACGTTGAGGGCAACAGTGTCCCGTTCCATTAGCAATAATGTGCTACAATAGCACTGTCAGCATTTCCAGCAGAACCGAGATATTGTGCTGAATGTATATTTGCTTGTGCTGAATGTATTTGCTTGTTCTTCTTTGCTAATGTGTGTTTGTTTAATGACACTATGAGCTTACAAAACATCGGTTGAATCATTTAGACACATCTCTACGGTCCCTGTGTGGAATTCTGCAAAAGCTGAAATCCTCTCAGATCTAATTGGCGGAAATGAGGGCAACCTAATTAATGTGGAAATAACCGGAAGACAGAAAAGCAAGCATAGAATAAAATTAAAATGAAAGGCCGCACACAGAGCTCTGAAAACATGTCATTAGAAGATTATTTGTAGGTCATGATATATTCAGAAAGAAAAATATGTCTTGTTTAACCAATGACAGGTCAATTTCCATTTTATTTTCATTAGATGTGAGCTTTTTTTTCTTGTGTTTTTACAAACCCCTTCAACTTTCTCTCACTTTCGGTAAAATTGTCCCAAAATCTGCCAACATGTTTCCTTTGGCAGGCAGCAGTGAGATTCAATCACATTCAAGCCATTTCTTCATGTTAATTTAAAAGTCTTCCACCAAGACTAAAGTTTGAAGACCAGTAAAGTCACATGAGAGAACTGGAGGTGCCGTATGCCGCTCAAGTACAACACAAATAGTTTAGCCTGTTTAACCCTGGTGAATACCTTAACCCTCCTGGCAAACTGTTTCTTGATCACATGGAGAATGTTCAGTACAAACATTAAACTAGGTAGTCTGCTCATTTCCATATAACATGATATGGTATGCTTCATAGTCTGTTAACTGTAAACTGAATCGACAAACTTTCACATGAAAGTGGAGAAGATGAAATAAAGTTACTCACGTGCTGAGCGTGGCACTGAGACAGAGGCAAATTCCTTCTCGAGAGCGGAAGTTCTTGTGTTTGAAACTAGGAAGCAGCCTTTCCCACACGTACTGAGCAGAGGATGAGGAGAAAGATGGGGGGGAAGGTGAGGGAGAAAGGGGAGAGAGGAATAGAGACTCAGTACCAGTTGGAATGATCGAAGGAAAGTCTTGCCAGGTCACTCATCGAGGGTTTGAGCAGATTATGGAGGGCGTAAGAGGTTACAATCTGTGGCGGTGTGTGTAAGTGGTTTGGGTTACTGCAAATTTAAGTCGTAGAAGAGAAAGCCCAATAATAGTACTGGCTATTATCTTTATTCTACATTATTAACATGCTTTTCAAGAAATAAAAACCGAAGGTGTGGACCCTTTTACTCTTTTCATAGCACACGGACAACACCGTACAAGACTTTTGTTGAATGTCTCATCTGGTGTGTGTGTGTTGTGTGTGTGTCTCACCATAGGCGAGGCAGTCCGTTCCATACAGCGAAGGATGACAACTTGGCTGTTCTCCCTGACCTGGTCTTTACTGTCGCCCAGCCGGTCCACCAGAGCTGGCAAAACTACAGGCGCAAATAGAGAAGGATGACGAAAGAGAAAGAGGGAGAGCAGTGAGAATCAGCAGGGAATTGAGGCAAACTAAAATGTGGCAGGGCACGATGATGGCAACAAGACTAACAAGACTGCCCTCAAGTGGCGCACTTTAAAGAAACACACACTCACAGTGCATCTATCTTGACCTTACTAATCATCCAGTACGGCCTTTGAGTTTGACAAACATGAATAAAACAAACCCTAACCCATAAACCCATTCCTCCTCCTCCAACAATGGATCTGCAGCATGAACACCAGGAGTCCGACAAGATGAGGGGCAAAAGGGGACAGGAAATGAGAAATAGACCGTGACTAAAAATAAATGTTAAGCTCATCAAATGGTGTCATATCATCTCCATTTTATCCAACGCATGACTGCCCTAGTAGCACGCCCTATATAATAGGGACGCACAATGTAAAGATGAAAATGTCTAACTGCTAACAGCAAAGTGAACTTTAAGGATTTGGTAACTGCACAGATATTTAAGCTCACAGTTGTGCAATGTGGATTGGAGCCGGTAGATGCCCCGGGTGTAAAAGTATTTCCAGTGTAAAAAATCAGATGAATGGATCCTTGACAATGATATAGCATCAACAGTGTGTGGTCTGGAGACCTGCCATACGGGGGCAGCAAAATCATTTCCAGGGAGATCTGGTCAGATTATTCACACTTCTAATGACCATGAAAAATCTTAAAGAAGATTTGTTCCAACATGAAGTGTCGTGTTCAAAGCCTGATGTACAGTATCTTCTTCATCTGTTCCATCTATGCGCTGGCAGACACATTTGATTCTTAGGCTTGCTTTGTCCCACAGACACTGTCCCGCTTTCATAAACGCTCACAAAAAGTTCACAGCTGAATATAGTCAGCTGCAAAAAAGAACCGCTTGAGTCGCATTTGGTAAAAAAGAAAAAAAAAAACCTAAATAGTGCTTGTTTGTACTTGATCGAAAAGGAAGCATATCGAAGATGAACAAATAGGTTCTTGTTGAGACCCACAAAGACGGAAAAGGTTGGAAACTATTGCGAGTCGGACTATCATATAGATTTGTTGATCCTAAAAACGCTGCCAGCCTGATCTTACTCACAATTCAAAAATGTGAAACATGCAGTTTAAATAGCTCATCTTTGTATTTAAACCCCCCCCCACACACACACACACACACACACACAAAACACAGCAACTCCTTGAACAGGCAGCAAATTCTTCTGTTTGCTCATTAATGGAAAAATATTTCATAGTCCGGCGATACTCAAATACTCCCTTTGACAGTCAGTGAGAGGCAAGCACACATGGTGAATGAACACACACACACACACACACAAAAACTCTGATGAAACTTCAGAGAGGGGAGTGATGTCATCTGTCCTGTTCCCCTGTTGGGAGTACATGCATGTGTGTGCAATATGTTAGCATAACAGCTGGTTTCCTTGGCAACCAGAACAACACTTTCAAACAGAAAAAAATAAAAGGGGGTATTGTTGCACACCACACACACACACACACACACACACACACACACACACACACACACACACACACACACACGCCTTGCCTTGTATGTGCACAAACACATTGCTGCTGTCTAGCCAATCACATCACTTTATTTCAGACATCACACTGCAAAGCTATGCATCAGTCACAATACAGCTTTTATCTTTATCTACATTTTTACACACATCAAGTTTCGCGGCAGCAGCACAAGAAGTCAGATCAATACAATCGCTCCATCTCAATGACATCATCTGCCTTCACTTCGAGTGCAGGCAAAAGAGGAAAAGAGACAGAAAGCACAGGAAAGGAGGGATGGAACGAGAGCACAGGAAAGGAGAGACGGATGGAGGGAGATGCCTGCACAGATGTTTTAAGAATCAATCTGAAGCACACACTGTCAGAGATGGGCGAGGGCACTGTCCTAGGACGTGTTTTTTTAACAGGAGCTGTAGAATAATACGATGATGGCACCACATAATAGACTTTATTAAAATTCCAACACACTAAAATTTATAATCACGTTTTCATACGTTTCCAAAAATTGCTCTGACCATTTTTAGTGGTTGTTCACCTAGAGAAAAAAACAGGAAGCCAAACAGGCCCATGGACCTGGAGCTGCACCTCTGTCTCTCATCCATCCTTGCCAGAAGAGAGCCATTATGCCCAGTCTCAGGTTTCCACTGATAGTATCTCACATTCACTCACTCTGAGAGAGTGAGGGAGTGAGTATGAGCCAGTCTGCCTGACAATGGCAGCAGGCAATACCTTCAGCAGACACACACACACAGACACACAAGCTGGCACTGACATCACACACTCAGACGATACGAAATCTGGTATGGCATTCGGTGTATGAGGGCTTTATGAACATGAAACGCCTTTTTTGGTGTGATACAAAGCAGTACATTATAGTAGACAAATCAACTTCTATATTTTGAGACTAAAGGTTGTGTGTGTGTGATTGAGAAGTGGGGGAAGGGATAGTACCAGGCGTCAGCGCCTGCTGATCAGGGGAACCACACAGAGGAAGCAAGAATAGAATCAAAAGAACACATGACAAATTCTCATGACAATACTTGAACTATAATCCTTCGTGTAAATTACACAAACTTAGGAAATAGCACCGGCTTCAGATGTACAGTATGCACTTTTTATTTCACTGAGTGAAAGAAAAGCCAAAAGTGAAAACTCATCCCAGCTCTCAGACAATGGGAGAATGAACATTTGCCTCGAGCATGATATGCCGAAAAAGAAGGGACTCAAAGGATCCCTTCAACAGAGAGCGACAAAGTGATCGGAGCAATTAATAACAGCAGTATAACACCTGAGAACAGGTTTGGACAGGTTTCATGGAGTGAATTGTCACAACACACAAAAAACATTTCAATGTTTTGCCCCGATTCTACTGAAGCGGTTCAGAACATAAAACAATATACAGTATATTATGGATTTTGTTGTAAATAGTACACAAAGCTTTCAGTGTGTGTTTGACTTGTTACCTGTGCCCAGGTATCCTTTGAAACGCTCTCCCATACGCTCAACAAACGCACCACAGATGTCTATCCCCAACAACGCCACCTAAAAAGCCGAGACAGAAGATCATTAGTGTGGATCATACAGTCATGACAGAACAATGGTTTTGCGTGTATGACATTTCATCAGAGACATCTGCACTTTTCTTTATTAAAAAAGAGCACAGATCAACTTGACTTATCCGTCGCGGCAGAGATAGAAAAAACACGGATTGAGGTTTGAATTAAGATCTTGCTGCAGAGGGATGAGACTGTCTGATTTAGACATCTGTAATGGTTTTGTAAAATGCTGAATCAACATGTCTCCTGAGTTTCACAGGAAATCTGTGAGAGAATTAATGTTTCTTTGAGTCATATTTTAGCGATGCAGGCCAGGCTTCCAGCAGCTCTTTAAACTTGTTTGACACGGTGAGACATTAGACACAAATATTGGACCCAGAAGATACCAGGAATATCAAATAGCATTCAAGTTCACACCAACACATTGCAAATAGAAACTGATTTGTGCTAAGCCAACAGATATTTGGTAAAAATATGTGCACATAAATCATTCAATTTCCTGCATGGATGAGGCGTCTGAAAAAAAAATAAATCAGCTTTTATTCTGAAATGCAATCCAATAGTTTTAGTGAAGATCATCAATGGGGTTGTTTCTACTGACAGGGTTTAATTACCTATACTTACACTAAGTTATGCAAAAAAAATATGACTATATTCTTTCTTGAAATGAATCCGTGCAAACATTTTTTGATTTAATGTGATTTGTGAGCTGACGCTCATGGCGGCCGCAGCAGTTCTGCCATCCAGTGTTGATGGATTGGTTTTTACACACTGGAAAAAAAAAATCCTACAAAAACCACACCACCACAGCCACAAGTGAAATAAGAGCAGGACTCATCAAGCTATTTACATTCATCATCATCCAATATTAACATGCATACCAAATAAATCATCCCCATTTGGAAACTCAGATCAGCTTTAAAACAGTAAGGCTCACCCGAATAACACAACGGTGGGAGAAAGATGGAGCGAATAGGAGGACCTCGATATTTGTATATCATGAGTCACATCGACACAAAGTCAATGTAGTTGCAGTTGTTTTTTTAATTATGTCATGACTTCTGAAAATAAACATGACGTTAGCTGTACACAACGTTCAGATGACGAGTTTAAATGTACTGTATACTTCATGCCTGTCGACCATCAGACATTTACTGTCAGAATGAAACTCTACAGGCTGCTGCTCATCCCTCTGGCCTAGCACCACAGTGATTTGGCTCCATCATGAAAGAGAATCTAGCTAGTGATATTCCTCATAGGGGGAGGGTAGACAAGAGTATCTGTCTAGCAATAAAGTTCAGTTTTCCACTGTGTTTCTGATTAGTATCACATCCCATACTGCTGCTGGAATGCTTGTTTTGGCAGTCCTGCAGTAACACTGAACAGTCCAAAAAGAAACTCCATTAAAGCATTTTTCTCCACACTCCTCTATCCTGTTGACCGCAGTTTATTCCCTATTTTAGTCAAAGGGAGCAGAGCAAGGTAACCACAATAACAAGAAGGGGAAAGACGGGGGGGTGATGAGCAAAAATACAGGAATGTAGGTTAGACAGTACCAGACAACACACACAAAAAAAATATCTGCATCAACAACATGAGTTGTGGGTCACTACGATGACGCCATCAGTCTGACCTACTTCAGATGGAGGAGAACGAGAGGTGAAAATAGCCGGGGCAAAAAAGGAACCGAAAAGGAAGGATACACTCCTGAGGGCCTCACCCTCAACCTCCTCTGTCAACCAGCATCCCTACAAGCTCAGCACCCACAAACATGTGGCATCTGGAGAGAAAGTACTGGGCTTGTTAGTTACTTTACACCAGAGAAGGATGGCAAATTTTCTCGCCCTCTAAACGTTTTCTAGTGAAAGATTTGTCCAGATGGGAGGATGGAGACAAAAATGCTGAAAGACATAAAAATTGGTGTGACCGAGCGTATGCGTGAGAGTAAATGTAAATATTCAGCCCACTGTGAATGGATCTTTGTGAGAGTTACAGGTTGCTGAGTATGTCGGCTTAGCTTGTTAATGCGCATACCATGTACAGGGTTTATTTTGGATTCTAGAGGCTTAAAGAGACTTTTGGACAGAAAAACAGTCCAAGGCTCAAACAGCAACATTAGAAGAGGACAGAATATGACAAAAACAACTGCTAAATATGATAGACTACTTTAATCTGGCACAACGTTACACAAATGCTTCAGTAAAGTTATTAGTTGGTTTCTCACCCTGGAAAACTAAAATTTTGTGGTTTTGGAACATATTTGAGACAAAAATGAGATACTCTAGGCTCTGGTGGTTCTTTAGCCCTTTTTAAATGTGGAATTAATCATTTTACGAAAGTGAGCAACTGATTACCTGATATTTATCAGAATATTAGAAAGAAGAAGAAGAAGAAGAAGAGAAGAAAGCTACAGCTTTGCTGGATCCATTTATTTATTAAAAGTTTATCTCAGAGATTCCTATCTAGGGTGGACATGATGAAAATTGTTGTTGCACTGAACTTTATTGCTACAAGCTGCAGCAAAATAGCGCCAGTTTAAACTAATGCATTTCATTACCATATATCCCTAGTTGCTCTAAAACAATTTTAATTCATTTGATTTAAAAGCTGTCGGTGAGAATAATGCCCCTAAATTTTTAAAGGCAGCATTCCTCTCAGTTGAAAAGTCGTTTTATGAAGCACACAACAATGGTGTCTGTGGGAGAAGCAGGCTATATATAACAGTTATACAAAGGAATAAAAATCTGCTTCTGCAGTGGATGACTGACAAATTCTGACTACAACATGCTTACTACACTGAAACATGATGAATGAAACAAAATGACATCGATCCAAGTGTCCGGCAAGGGAAATCTGGCAGCAGTATGAACCCCCAGTGTGTGCAGTCATCTGACCCCGCTGTCCATAAATGCGGCATGCAATATTAATCTGTTTATCTGCCTTGCACCAGCGCTGAGGTCTGAGAAGCTGGGAGTTAAGCACTGAATCTGCGGTTTTACCAACGGAGAAAGAAAAGAAAGAAGTCGAAAATGACTCGCTGTCAAAAATAGACTCATACATCGACATGGATGTGAAATAGAGAAACGAGTCGAAGAAAGAAAGGAGAAAAATGCAGCATATTATCCCCTCTCCAAGCAGAAACATCTATCATTGACAGTTGCCAAGAATTTAATCATGACTTCTCTCTTCATCTACCCACACCCCCTGTATCCCCACGGTTCTCGATTTCCACTCAAACTCTGTTCTGTGCCTCACATCATCTCTTCATTCCCATCTCTGCTGACTCAGCATCTTACACACTGCCAAGTATTGCTAAAAGCTTGCTACGTGAGGGACTCTGGATGTTACAACTCACTTTTTCATCACTGCCCGTCATTGACTGAGCTCATGTCACCACGTCTCTTTCACAGCAAGAAAACAATACGTCAATCCAATCACAAGTTTGCCCAGGATGTAGTGATTCTTGTAGGTGGGCTTGTCGTGATTTTTCTTTATTGCATCAAATATAAGGAGTCGCTGAAGCAAAATAAGTGCACCTCCAACAAATAATTCCAACAAAATTTGAGGCCAAAATCTACTATTGTCCCAGTTTGACTACCTGAGCTTAATCATATTAATTCAAAATTTCATACAAAGGACAGAATGGATAACTCAAACTGAATTTCTTTTAGACCAAAATAATAGCAGACTGATTCTGCAGGACAGTACATTGATAAAGACTAAATCTAAACAATGTTCAAGTCCTCTCCTGGTGTTGGAAAATGAAACATCAGTACTGAAGCATCTAACTTCAAACTCGTATTTAAATGATTATGACACACACACCAAGCACAACCAAGTTTAAAAAAAAAAAAAAAACTAACACCAGAATCAAAGGCCAAGAAAGGATTATTTGTAATGCTGAATGTGCAGTTTCCACACTCATAATCCCACATGAGTAGGACTTTTTTTATATAATAAAAAAGATCAGACTGATCTGAGTCGTCTGGATTGTTGATACCACAGACATGATGAGATACCACAGAGGTTCCACACAAAGACAACACTCAAGCAGTGAAAGTGAGGATGCAAAGGAAACCTGGAAAAATTCAAATAAGAGAATGAGAGCATATGTTTGCAGGATGGAGAGAAGGATAGAGAGGGAGAGATGGAGAGAAATCATAGGTCATAACAATGAGCCTTCTAACCCCTCCCCCATCCCATGCACCGCTCCAACAGTCGACAGTGCTGACAATGGAGGTTCCCTAAACGCACATATTCAGCAGAAGCAACGAACACAAATGCCACACTCTATTTATTAGTGGGGCAACCAAACAAAAAAAACCAAAACAGTATGCTGCATTTAATCCAGGATAGGACGTCTAGATTAACAAGACACACAAAACCTTCAAAAAAAAATTTTTTTTCGTACTAGAATAAATCTAAAACACAAAATTGTATGTCCAATCTTAACACAAGCCGGGAGTTCAACAATAAGTTAAAAGGCGAATTAGCTGTGCTTAATTTAGATTGGATAGCCATGATCACGGAGTTCAGGTGATGACAACTCGTTTGACATGTCCACCCTTTGCTCTATTTGGCGCTGAAACTAGTCTCTAATAATTTCCCATTCCCAACCTTTCTATGAAGTTATGAAACGTAAGGAATAGACAAAAGGGTCGAGTACTGCAGTGACAATGTGATGCCAATATTCAATGACTGGCCAATATTTCTCACCTTGAAATTACTGGAGTTCACCCATCCCGTTAGCTCGTCTATGGTTTTATCCAGCCGCGGTTTGTCATGCTCCACGTCCGGGGACCGATGTGGGTCATTCAGGTAGTCAATAAGGTCCTGTCCGACCTGTAACCTACGGGTCACATCTTTCTGCAATACCTGCTGGTAAAAATAGTCCATGTTGTCATGCTCCTCCATTGAGCACCAAGTGCCGTGTGGCCAGCCACTGAAGCCGGCCGAAGAAAGGTGACAGCGGTCGGTGTGACGAGGTCCGAAAAATGTTTACACTGTAGTCCCGTGGAGATGCTAGACTGGAAGGTCTGGACAGCGTTTGTGTGATGTTTACTCGTCAACATGCAAACCTAAATAAACTAATAAAATCTAATCAAAACCTAATAAAATAAATTCAACTCACAAGTCACCCCTCTCTACCCAAATCTAAACCTCAACTTCGTATGATGAAGAGGTTAAATTAGCTCGTTTTCTATATACTGTTAGCTCAGAGGGTTAACTTTAAAAAAAAAAAACAACTTCAAAAAAGTTCAGAAAACGTGTAAAAGCAGGTTGTTTCGATAGATCCGCACCAAAACAAGCTCTGGTTGGCTAACTGTTATGCTAACAAAAATAGCACCTTGCTAGTTACCACTGGGACCCAAACAAGGATAGAACGTTTCTGCCTCTCATCGGCTAGCTCAGCTAGCTAACGTCAGTGATCCACAGGCCTACCGCCCGGCCCCCGTCTGCTTCTCTATTCCATGACCACAGGTTGGAAAGTCTTTCTCCGGTTGAGTCCTTCAGCAATAACCTAGCACCCAACTTCCACGATAACGGTTCAGCTCCAGTCCCCCCCGTTAAGTAATTTATGTTAAATCCGGGAATAATTACAGTTGCCGCTCAGCCTGTCTTCTGGCGGTGAAAGCTTGCGCGCTGCCGGGGACTGCGGTTTATCAGGGGACTCAACTGATCTACGATCAGGCCGATGGTCCTTCGGCCACCGCACAGGTAGCTATCACAATGCCTGATGTAAAATGTCGAACGTATTCTTAATATTTATGTCCTAAAAATGTGCTTAAATTGAGATGTAGACCCACCGGTTATAAGAAAGATTACATGATTACAGGTTTGTGGCTATATTTTTTTTATATACACAATCATGTAAACACATCGCAGTTTATGTGGTAGTGTCTTCAGTGTGGCACGACTCTTGGGCGACATCTAGGGGTAAAAATGTGGTGTGCCTGAAATTTTTGTTTGCCGCAGTTCCAAGTTCAGATACTGGTTCTGGGACACATAATCTCACAAGAGACAAAGCACATTTACTATTAGTCACTTTTATTTATTCATTTGTTTATTTTTTAAAATTTATTTTCTTAAACATAAAACTGTTAAAACAGCTGTCAAAGAGAGGGCATTAGTATCACAGCCAGTCAAGTCAGCTATGTGTTTCTGAATCCATCTTCATTTGTCTGCTCTCCTTGCATCAGTCCTATCCATAAATCTACCAGTTCAACATCTTTGAGCACTTGGCACTGCACAGCATTTGCCAGTCTGTTGTGTAGCATAAAATTGCCAGCTAATTGGGGCATCAATTGGGTAGAGTATACCGAATACATCAATTCATTATATCCTACAACAGTAAATTGCCAATTACACAAAAACTACACAAAATTAGATTTCAAATCATAGATTAATGTGATTGTCAAGAAGTTTAGGTGCCTTTGCTCACACTGTTGCACCTTTTATCTCAGTTTTCATCAAATATTCATTTCATTTAGGTGCAAAGCTTCACCAACATTATCCATGATTGATATCCAGATAGACATCGCAGCAAATTTTAATATTGGACCTTATAGTCCATTTCAAACAGTGGGTATACCACAGTTTTGTCAGTGTTACTAAACTCTGCGCAGTAGGGAACTGGAAACCTACTGATGTAAACAAGTTTATCCGTGGTGCTAATCTAATTCAGGATGTAAACAAAATGCTTAAGTGGTCAGGTAGGACCTAGTGCACAGGGCTACTGACAGGATTGGATCAGGGCCTACAAGCCAACAAAACAACCTATTGCACTGGAGAGGTCATTCATCCCAGTAGTATACAGTCAACATAACACTTTGAGACACAGAGTCTGAATCACAGGTCGTTTTTTTGTCACAGCAATTTTTTTTTTCCCATTTCAAAAGACAAACATCTCCCTCTCTGGAAAGACAGGTATGGACAATTACAATAAGCACTGAAAAAAAGAAACTAAAACATTTTTTTTTTGAGGAATTCTTTTTTTTTTTCCAATGGCAAAACATTCTCTGTACGAACATTATCTGAATCTCAACAAATGTTTCTGAGATACACAAATATATTACGTGTCCTTTTGTACTTCCTGTTTATTCCTCAACTCTATCACACAAGAGAATTGAGCTGGCCTTGCCAAGGCTTCACTATTAATATCCAGATGATCTTGAGGATGGCCAAGTTGAAGTGTCTTGTGATTGGTTGAGATGATACTCCACAGGGCAAACCATTGTCCAAGATGGCAATATTGTCTTTTTTTTTAGCTTTGAACATTATGCATTTTAGTTTCACTTTGCAGATCCTTCATTCTCCAGCTGTCCAGGTGCAGCCCTCTACGCTCAGAGGTGAAGTACAGAATCTGTTTTGTCTTTACAGTGACAAAGAGAGAATGAGACCCCGCTCCCACCCACCACGCACAAACCTGGAGCTGCTGCGGTCCTGATACGTGCGCAAGAGGAGACAGGAGGGGTGGGTTCGACTGATCAGGGATCAGTGGCAATCTGTCTCTCGATTGATCGGTGATCAGGAGCAGTGAGTGGGTCCAGCCCCTCCTCTCCCCTACACCCACCTCAGCCCCCAACCCATTCAGCCCATATCAGAGCAGCAGGACCTGTAGACAGAGGTGGCCCCCCCTGGCCCTCCACTGTCAGAGGATGATGCAGCAGCGGCACAGACGCTGACCGCCTCCATGTACAGAGGGAGGAGGTGTTACCGGGGCAAAGTAGGCATGAACCTTGATGTCTGGAAGGTGAGCCTATGAAGGACAGAGGAAGCTTAAATTTAAAATAGCAGAATCTAACTTAACTAACGGAGTATATATTTCCCAGTGACTTCCACTGACCCTGATGCGTTTGATGCCCGCCCTGGTGACTTGCTGACAGTCGTAGAGCTCAATGCGTTCCAGGCGGTGGCAGCTCTTCAGGTGCTCCAGCGTTACATCAGTGATGAGGGGGCAGTTGTCAAGCTCCACCACAGTGAGGCGCTCCTGGCCGCAGGTGCTGCTGCTCAGAGCTCTGATGCCATCGTCTGTGATCAGCTCGCAGTGGGACAGGGACTATTGGAGGGGGGGGACAGTTGGTTTAAAGATACACAAATGATTTGAAGTTGCATGTAGAATCTGAACAAACTGCAGGTGAAGACGTTTACCAGCGCTTGCAGACGAGGACAGTGGATAGAGAGCTGAACCAGGGTGTTGTCTGTCACCTGCACAGAGGATTAACGTGATGAAAGTGATGTTGAATCAGCCATTGTTGCAATGGTGCCTTCAGTCATCCTCTGCTGCCTCTAGATTGTGACGCACACCTCTTTCAGAACTCACACTCTCGTGTTTGAATTTTGTTTTTCAGTCAGCAAATGTATATTTGTTCCTATGCAACTGCTTTCCAATCTATCTCTCTGCTTTCCTACAATCCGGTCTTTTACAAAAAACAAACAGATAAAAGCACAGAATTATTCAAGATTCTACACAAACAAACAACATGATGCAATATTTGGAGTAAGCCACTAAATGTCTCACCAAAATACATTCTTCTAAGTCCATTTTTTCAAGCTCGTGGCAATTCTGTGAGGAGGAACAGAAATTATTCAAACACTACTGAGAGACATTGGAGTGAAACAAAAACTAAAGCTAAAAACGGGAAAATTAATCTCACCCTGGCCAAAACAGTGAACCCAGCATCTGTAACATGGGAGCATCGTGCAGCTTCAAGGATCCTGATAAACACACACACACACACACACACGTTTGGCATTGCACGAGACCTGAGATCCCGTCTTGGACCAACAGATTGTGATTTCTGGCATTTTCAGGTAGCTAAAATTATTTTCAATTGTACAAATACTGGTGTTGTTGCATCCTTAAAGAGTGTGTGTGTTTTCTCCCCTCACTTGAGTCTAGGGCAGTTAAGTCCCATTGCAGTGAGGGAGGCATCGGTGATGTTACTGCAGCCAGACACACAAAGGATCTGTAATTTGTGGCATCCTCGGCACAGACTGACCAGGCCTTCATCTGTTATTTGCTGGAGGCAAAAAAAACAAAACAACACAACGCAAAATCACAAACACATTTCTGATCCCTGATCATCTCCCTCCAAACCTTCCAAGTATTTTTCTTACTGTGCAAGACTGCATATTGATGGTGGTGAGTTCAGGGCAGTGTTTCTGTAGGTGTTTCAACGCTCCGTCATCCAGCTGGATTGAAATGAACAAACACCTTATTTGTGAAACACATCGTCCAATCGATCATTTATGGATATGACTGTGTCCGATCGATAAATGTGTGTGTCTTGGTGTGCATATGTACTGCCCTACCTGCGTGCAGCCCCTCAGGAACAGCGCTCGTAAACCATTGCAGCCCCTGGCAAGAGCCTCAACGCCATCACGCGTGATCTGGTCACACCATGAAAGGTTCAAGAGCTCCAGCATTCTGCAGCCGTCACTGAGACACACACACACACACACACACACACACACACACACACACATACACATTTCACAGTTAAGGTCAAAGACAGATGTGTAGGATGTGTAAACCAGATGGATGCATGTGTGACTTAACACCTGTGTACACTTATCACCTCCATCGGAGTGTTGAGTGTGTGTTAAAAGGAGCTGTTATATGAGTTCAAGTAGCTGAGCTAATAAATGTGTCCTGGTTGGTACCTGAGGGCCTTGAGGGAGTGGTTGCTGATGGACACGCAGGAGGTGAGATCCAGCTGTTTGAGTTTGGAGCAAAACTTGCTGAGGCTGACGCAGGTGCTGTCTGTGATCTTTGTGCAGCCATTCAGGTTCAACACTTCGATGTTTCTGCAGTTCTGAGCAAATGTCCTGGGAAGCAGTCAAACAGTAGGGGGGGGGGGTAACTCAGGAGTCGCTCCATTGAATAAATAAAGATGCTGCAAGATGCTCAGGAGCCAATTAACAGAGTCATCTGTGCAGGCCCCACGGGAGACTGTTGTTCTTCTTGTTTCTAGTTTCAGCTTGTACCTCTTTTTAAGTCTTACAGCAAAAGGTGGATAAATAAACAGATGCAACAGATTCATGTGAAAATAAAATCACACCCTCATTACATATGAGCATAATTATATGAACAAATAGCCAATGACTGTAAAAGTCGAAGCCGAGTCGCCAGAGACTCACTTCATGGAGGCGTCTCCCACACTCAGGCAGCCCCTGAGACTCAGCTGCCTCAGGAAGCCCCCACATCGCTTGGAAATGTTCTCCACCACCCGGCCCTGAAGGAGACAGAGGTAAATAGACAAAGAGGTGGATGGAGGATGAGGTCTGAGCCTACTGACCCAGCCTTGTGGCAGTTGATGCTGCTCAACAAACGCTAACATGCAGCGTATAGAGAGGCAGGCCCCTTCAAATATCCCTCACCTCTATGTCCGTCTGGAAGTTGAACAGGTCGATCTTCTGCCAGTTGCTGCCATCCAGGGCCAGAACGTTCCAGGCCTGAAAGGGTGACAGAGACAGACACGGGTCAGGAGGGTGAAGGAGGAATCTGTCATCATGCATAGAAGAAATAATATTTAATTTTTCTTTAATATTTCCCTTTTTAAAAAATTATAAACTGTATTCGTTGCAAGACATTCATTCACAGTTCACATGCCCGGCCTTGATTATTCACTTCTAGATCATTCATGAATGACTTCCAGCTGCAGTGATTTAACAAAGGCCCATTTACACATGACCAGCAGATGGCGCTACATCACACATATTTCCAGGGGATTTTTTTTTTTTTTTTTTTTTTTTTTTTACTTGCACCATATCACACTTCTCCACTGCATCAATCGTTTCAAAACGAGAAGTGTCTAAATCCACAGTGGGTGGTTCGGAAATGAAGAAAGTGAAATGTTTACCTTTGATACTTGTGCACACCTACAGAGAGTAACCACATCCAGATAGGAGAATATTCTAGAAAATGAGACAAAAAAAAGAAAAGGCAAGAATTTAAGTTTGATTATGTTTTGGCATCTGTGTGATTTACTGCATGTTTTTTTATATTAGTGATGAGCAACATTAACAACAAAATATTTCCAGTGTTGGCTTGGTGGCGCCGCAGACAGCAGTGTGGGTCACTGTGGGTCGGTCAGCAGCAGCCGGCTACTGGGTCAGCTCAATCCATTAATCTGCCAATGAGTAATCTCCGGCACTCAGACAGGAGAGACTACAGACAGCATGGGACAGACAAACAGGCATACCGCACATGTTTTATATATCTATAAACAAGTAAATTCCATCTGGTTGCCTTTGAGGCCAATCAACAGAATATCTGAGATCATCAGAGAACTGTCACGATGCCAGCGCTCTGAGTTCATCAGGGGCCCGAACGTTTCTTTTTAATCCACAGGGACAGGAGCTGGCCATTGTTTCTTACACACAGAGGCAGACAAAGGCAGTGTGTTTTTGTGTGTGAGAGAGAGAGTGTGTGTGTGTTTGTGTGTGTTTGGACAGGGCATGCTGGGACATGTCCTTATAATCTATAACAGGATCTTGCACACGCATGCAATCAACAGACCTACACAAAAAGTCCAACCCTGCATGTGCACTCAAACACATCATACACACAGACACACACACACAAGAGGACCTTGGAGTGATTCCCGATGCCACCAGAGATGTTGACCAATCAAGCAGCGGCTCATCGATCTCCCCCCCCCGACAAAATAACTGGCTAATGGCTGTGACGCTGATTATTGAGCGACTGTCTGCTTTAATCAAACACAACCTGACTTTCAATTATCTGTGAGACAGCGACCAGAGACTGACCACACAGGGATCTGTGTTCATCACACTCGCAAGGAAGCAATCGGTCAATCTGAGATCGGATTTTCAGATCTGGGGAATCATCGTCATGTTTCGACTGAAGTCAGACAAGGGACGTGTCACAGCTGTGTGGCTGACACAGCCTTGTATGAGCGCATTTTCCATTAAACTTGGCACAAGAAACTCTCAATGCTTCCACTGAAGACCAGCACAGAAAACATTTTTTGTCATCCTTTAAATGTAGCATCACATCTTGCCTGGCAGTGCCTCGTGATACCTAATCGGATTTTAATGGAGCGTAGTTCCATATTTTGACAAAATGCACACCTGGCCCTTCAAGCATGGTTAGATAAGACGGAGTCAAGCCTCCACTGTCAGCCTAGGACCAGTTGTCATAGTAACTACAGCTAGACATGAATTTCGGCAGTGATAGGGAGGGTGCTGAGTCAGCGCTTCCGGGTAGAAACCGCTCTGAACTCTCTCCGAAACTCATCTGTCAGACGAGTTTTTTGTCACGGCAACGTTTTCACAGTTTCACCGGCTATAAGTAACACCTGCACGCAAACACACAACAAGTCACAGTGATACATTAAAACATCAACAACGATGCTAATGAGAATACAAAGAAATAGAATCTTTCCTGATTTGGAAAAGAACACCCTGAGAACATTTAGTCCAAGCAACGATCCAAAAATTAGTCAGGGGTTATTTAGATATTCATTCATTTATTTTCCACACAGCCGACTCTGCTTTTGCGGGTCATGGGGGGTTGCTGGAGTCTCTCAGTGGAGACGATCTGGACACGTTGCCAGCGTGTGGCGGTATTTTGATATTCAAACAGTAAAATAAGTCATGTTTCAAGCAAAGGCATCAATTATCTATTGTGTACTGTATCTCAAAATCAATTTATTTTTTCATATCTTGTCCATATCTTTGAATTTAATTTTTCTTGAATTTAAGATTTTTCTCAGTCATATTATTGAGAAAAGGCAAAACTACATTTTGAGTCATACATAAAATCAACAGAATCTGCAGATGTAATAAAATATAAAGTTTTACCCATTTAAGTATACATTTAAGTGGAAATAGGGTTAGGGTTGCTTTATACCTACGCATAATGTCCCTCACTGCTTACTATAGTGACAGAGTTTAACAAAATTAGAGATCTAAAAAAAAAAAAAAAAAATTTCCACAGTTTCACAACAAGATTTGCTGCTACAACAATGAGTCTTTTACATGGATGATGTTGTGTAAGTCTCTCAACATGCCACATGTGACAGTAGGTCACGAGCACGGCTACACTGGATGACTGAATACGTGCGATTCTGTCCACCTGTGAAAACGGTGCTGGTGGGAGTGGGTGTTCTGGTCGCTTCACAGCTGGAGCAGCAGAAGTGTGCAGCGCTGAGGAGTTCCCCCAACAGCTAAGAAAAGCTATTTATAGCACACATGCACAAACACACGGTTTGCATAGGGCCAGGAGCCTTTTGCGCTGACACACACACACACACACACTTGCACGCACACACACACACTAGACCCACATATAAATCAGCGTGAAGGATGAGCATGTCCTGCAATGTCAGATTTATGTGGGACAAAATATTGGTCTGTAGGTCAAAGAAGCTGATTTCAGGCAAAACACACACAAACCCACACACAGGACACACACAGCTGGTGACAAAACAAACAAACACTCATTAAACCACACACACACAAACACTGTTCAAGGATAGTTCAGCTAATGAGTTACCCTGACCTAAGCCCTCGTCCCAGGGTACGCAGTGTTATGATTTGTGTGAGGGTGTGTGAAGGAGGGAGGTTTAATGTCATGAATCTTACCGAAGAAGCAGCTCTTTGGGGAGCTTCTTATTGATGGGGGCTTCATCGCTGTTGGAGAACACCTGCCGAGACACAGAACAAAGAAATTGCAGATTTAAACCAGATTTGTTTGCTATGTTAAACTCAACATGTGCCTAAAGGGTACGTTTACAGCTTTTAGTGTATTGTCCATTTTTAAATAATCCACATGTGTGCATTATAAGCCCCATTTTAAATGATTGTAATGACTTCTGGTCATGCTGACTGTAAGAAGTTCATGTGAGGATGAATAAAATCTAAGCAATTGTGTAAAAAAAAAAAGAAAAAAGTTCAGCTAAAGCTTGATTAGCATGAGATTTCATTCGGTTTCAGATCATTACAATTTACGAGACATGTCCTTTTTTTTTTTTTAACAATCAGATCCGTGGTGAAAAATCATCATTGGAAAGACAAAAGGGAAGATTTGGTATTAAAAAAAAGACTTTGAAGTTTTGTCAAGCCCCGCCTTTCTCACTGTAGGACGTTATCTAGTTTTTCACAGGTACCATGAAATAATATTCTGCTGATGCTGACATCATAGATTCAACCAAAAGGCTAAAAAAACATCAACTATCATGAAAATGCAGACCCTTGCTGGTCTCATACGTCATCAAAATTCATCTCTCGCCCTTTTCCCCATGAATAACATCAGTGTATGATTCAGTGCGTGGCTGGTCAGTCGGCGTGTGACTACGCAGTGCTACCCACTACTACTTTCATTTATGCACAACACACGATGAGAGTCATCAGCTGCAAAAACAACACCATGTCCATGTGTGCTTGAAAATTTAACACACATGTTGCTAATGATAAAGAAGAATTAGCATCCAGGAGCTTCAGGTTTCCCCATTGATAGTAAGCTACATTAATCCCAGTCTTCCATTAACCACTCATTGTGTGTGTTCATGTGTGGTTTTGGCTATCAGATAGATGCAGAATGTATGTTTTAAAATAGATTTTTACAAAGGGTATTATTACTCTCATAATCCACGTAAAACAAATCCAATCACTCAAATTAATTTGTCCTCCCTCACTTGCGTTAAAAAAAAGAAGACAAGAGGAACGATTCCATTCAATGTACGTAGATGCTTGTGAGTGTGTGACTCAAATGAAGGTGAAGCGATGCTTTAATCAGAACACAACCTTGTAGGTTCTGTCAAACACGATGGCAATAAACAAGACAAGTATCTTTGGCTTTCCATGTTCCCTCCTTACAAGCTTATAATTCCGTTAGCCTGGTCAGCTTGTTGGCATACTTATCGCAATTAGTCTAGTCGCTGGATGTCTGGCCATCTGCTGAGTGGGACACATACACACACATATACACACACACGCACTTAGAAGCTTGCAGGTAATTTGTGATAGACCTCTGTGTGGGAAGAACAGAGGCAGAAAATTCTAGATCAGGTGGGCTGCATTCAGCCATGAATTTAAATGATGGCAAACACCCACATTCGCAGTGCCTCTGCAGACACGCATCCTGCCAGCGATACACTTGTATCCTCAAAGACTCAGAAACTGTATCTAATGAGGGGGACTCCCTGCTGTGTCAGGCAAACTCCAAACACCCAAAAATGAAAAAAAAACACATGAGGGAGAGAGAGGTTTTAGAGCCAGCAGGGTCCATGACAGATGCAAGCTCCGTGAAAGAGAAAGCAATAAAAGAGAAGGGAATAAAAAAAGAGGAGGAGAGAGCGAGAGGGAGCATCATCGGGGAGAAGGAGGAAGCAGAAGCAAAAAATTTTTTAAAAAAAGAAAAAAAGAGAAGAAATGGTGCAACAGGAAAAAAAAAAGTACAAAACGTCATTATTGAAATGCAAAGGCGGTAGGTGAGGAAGTGAAGGTCAACCGATAGGAATTGAGGAAGTTGGTCAAACTAATTATTAACTAAGGTGGTTTGATGGTCAGGTAACAACAGGGATTCAAAACAGATGCCAGCTCATCTCTAAGCGTACTCACTAAAGGTTAACAGACATGACGGAATGAAGCGCCGCCATCATTCGATCTGCAGTTTCAGTTATATTTAGAAAGATGTCAATTGAATGAAGCTAAAGGAAATTGACCTTAATTGTAAAATAGTGCCCATGCTTAAAGGCAGAGGGAGAAATTGACCTGTCAGCAAGAGAAAAAATTAACTCTGTGTCTCTAAACAGCCAGAGGTGGTTTGGGATTGGGGATTAAATTTTGAATCAATTCCAAATCATTTCTGCAATCCATCCCTGACCTCTGACCTTCCTTTCAACAAACATAATCGAGATAAAACCTGGAGGACAGTCGTTTCAGTTACATTATTTTCCGCACTATAAGGCGCACCTAAAAGCCTTTCATTTTCACAAAAAGCGGCAGTGCGCCTTATAATCTAGTGCACCTTATCTATGAAAACAGTTTTAAAGTAGGCCCTGTCATCGCCATCATTATTTGCAGGTATGATACCATGACAGTGAGGTTCAATCCATCCGGTACTTGTTCTTCGCTCAACTCATCACCTCAGCGATCACGGTGCCTCGATCCCTGTGCCAGCAGAGCTGCACTCCCAAGCAGGGAGTTCCTCTCTGCAGTCATACTCCGGTTCCTAGACAGTGTGCGACAGGGTGCATAGACACATCCAGCTCCTGACCCAGAACGGCTTAAGTTCAGGGATCCTTTGTAACACGAGAAGAACGATGAGATATTAGATCTGGGTCATACGATGTGCAACTCCCCGCCTGTGATTCTGTGACTAAATGCGGCTGCTGTCAGGAGCATCAACCAGCTGCTAAGTCGGACGCTACTCTTAACAGATTGCCCACCCACCCCCCACCCCACCCCCACCCCTTGCTACACACTTGGTTTTCGTGCACCTTTAAGAAGCTTACAGCAGTTGAGAAATCCACCGATGTGGCGACATAGATCAGCGCCGGGCCGTTCAGACACATTGAGATAAACAGAATGTGAAAACTACTACTGATAAGATCAGAGCAGCCGAACACATGACTGAGAAAGTCAAGATTCATCTAGTCAAGCTGGTGAGAATCTCAATAATGCGTGACTAATATTACAGGAGAACAATAATCGAACACAGTTCAGGAGAAGTATGGCTGTACTCCAGCTTCAAAGCCAACCGCACACGGGCATGGAATGCAACGATTGTTATGCTGTTTCTGCAGAATGATGGATCCAAACAGGAACTTCTGGGTCTAGTAGATCGTGTGATGACTAGAATACCCCATCATGACCCATGGCGGCATCTCCGTGATGCTCTGGGGTCATTTTACGCCCTTTAACACCAGAACCCAGCGACGTAAGACGGATTCCATCAAGTGTCAGGAAATCCATCAAGAAAGCATCTTCCTAGCCTGGCCGTCATTAGACAATCCTACAGGACAACCTCAGAGTACACCAAGAGTAAAGTTTCCCGTTTACCCAATTTTGAATCTGACTAAACAAGATCTCTGCTGGGATTCGAGGAAGGTTTCTACAACATGTGAACCATGAAAAGGACAGAACTGGAGGCCTATGGGTTACGATTCCTCAGCAGCGCTGCCAGAAGCAGGTGCCTTTGCAGCAGGTCACTTGAGGATGCTCCACAAAGCAGAGGAGACGCCTGTCGTCGAGTCTCCAATCACTCTGAGACTGCAGCAGTCACTGATAGCAGCATGAAGGGGAAGATCTAGGAAAACCCTTTGCAGATTAAAGCAAAAACATTAACGGAGGTGGAATCATTTGGACACATATGGAACTGATTGTGGAACACAAAGCCAGGATGTGATCTGGCAGTGGTAAAAAAAAAGCAGCCGAACCTTCCTGCGACACCTGCCCGTCCACAGGTACCACAAAGTCAGCTCCAACATTCATCTGCGCTTTGGTTCTGCTTGTTTTTACGCACCATCCGCAGCAACCCAGCCACCCCTCCCCAATCCTGACAGCCTGTAACCTCGGGCGACAGATCCACGCAGACTCGGCCCTGATATGATGTGGATCCTCAGCCACAGCCCTCCTTGTCCCGCAGTCCTGAGCCCCGTGTCGCGGCTTGTCTATTGGTGCGCCAGGACAATAACAGGATTTCGGATTACCCTTGACCAACGAAACGCCTCAGCTCCCGACTGCATGTTATATTAGACACACACACACACACACACACACACACACACACACACACACACACGTACACACACACACACACACACACACACACACTCCGCTTATACAAGACTCCCACGTCTACTATAGGAACGAACTGTTAAACCAGTGGCGCGCCTGTCATACCTCGAACCGGCCTTTGGTGATCCCGTTCATGTCTGCGGCTGCACGTCCCCGCACCGAACCGCACGCTCCGGTCGAGCCGTTCCTGTTTTTGTCGCCGTTTTATTTTTGGTCGGTCGGGAGTGTAGGAGCTGAGCTGGAGCTGGGCATTCACACCCTCCTCCTTCTCCTCCTTCTCCTCCTGCTCCTCCCCTGACCCGGCCGTCAGCGAGGCTCCTGTCTCCCGGTCAGCGAGGCGGTGGCGTCGGTGCGCGGCGGCCTGCGGCTCGTTGTCTCGGCTCCCCCAGCCCGTCTCATCACAGGGCTACCAAAATAACAATAATAACATGGACGGTCTGTCAAGTGACTTCACTTCCGCCTCTCCCTTCATCGCGTCAGCTGCTCCCCAAATCTTGCCGGACTGCTCCAAAGCGCGCATGTGACGCGCCGCGTTAACGCGCGCTCCCGTCCCACGCAGGACAGCGACACGCGTCGAACACACGTACGGAGACCGAGGATGGACGTTTTCTCCCCCCCCTCCCCACCTTCTCTGGCGTTGTGTTTACTTGCGGATAAGGGGGAGGGGTTTGCGTGACGTCATTGCTGCGGGAAAAGCACGCGTGGTCGATTTGTTTTGATTGTGAGGTCTTGCGGATTATTTGGAACGGGGGTGGGGGGGGGGGTGGGGGGGGATGATGATAACACGATGTCCCGGTTTGACCGACTGTTGCCGTGACGATCACGTGAACATCAGCAACCGGGACGTGCACACACGCAAAGCTGCGGTGTGTGTGAGTGATGGACGGAGGCGTGTGTGTCTGTGAATGCTGGATCTAGTATCCAAGAGTTTAACTGCAGTAGAGATGTGTAACACAGTCACATACAGGCTTCAATCTTCGGACGCACACCTAGAATAATCTGGACTCACCTCTCTGATATGTTTTTATTCTCCAAAAATACCAATTTTATTATAGCTGCAT